>NC_060884.1:17419355-17719355 GCF_014805685.1 Silurus meridionalis | reverse complement strand
TCAAGAATACTATTACCTAAAAATTGTATTCAAATAAAAATAAATTGTTGTTTACAAAAAAATGAAATAAATTATAAAGCTGTGCCTACAAAAACATATCATGGCATGATAAAAACATGATCATCATCAGTAATTCTATATTACATTACTAATAATAAAATTACATTACTAATAGTAATACAATTTCAACAACCTCAACAAAACTACCAACAAGGTCCAAATTTTAGTAAAGACATCCTGGCTGAACTGGTAATTCATTAAACAGTAGCTTCCGATTCATTTAAAATTATTAAAAGGGCATTGAAATCACTCACACACTTCTGCTAAACTCATTCCATTATTAATTACAAGCATTTGTTTTATACAGAATATTTGCATAGATAGCTATTAGCATGAAAAATCAAGCCCCATTATTGGATTCCTCAGTATGTCTCTGATTTACCAAAAGCATGAATTCCATAGGCTATGGGGTTATAGGTAAAATATAAGTACGGTATCTAAATCTGTAAAATGGATAAATACTGACCAAGATTTTATGACATAAAAGAGGAAGTTATCTGCCTCCAAAAGAACACAGAGCATCCGGAATACATTATTTTTTTACTATTCTTTTTAACCGAGTGTGAAAAATGGCCTTTACATTTAACACAACGCAGATATTGTCTAGGAGAAGGACAAGGGTGAAAGAGTGACTCAAACTATATAGCATGGAGAAAGTCACAGAGGAAGTTCACTCAGTTTTCATGATCACTCTGAACAAATCTACACCCACTCACATTGTAATTTAAGAATTTTCTGTGTAAGACACTTGTCAGAATGCTGTAGTAACTAAGTGGGGTACTTAAGCTTAGATTTTAAACACGGTATTTGGGCACACTTCCATTCTAAATGAAATAGTTTTGCTATGCAGAAATAGAAAAAGACTAAAAGTGAAAGTTAAAAGAATGTTTTAATAGGTATGCTATTGGTTTATAATGTTTTCTGAATGTTAAGGTCAGAAGCCTGTGGCTCTTTTTTCTGCTTTGCAATAAGCTACAATATTTATATAGACTGACTTATAATATTTCTTTAATTTAACCAAATTTCAGTTACATTAATTTGATCATTATGAACAACACCAATAACAGAAGCAGTTTTTTTTTAATAACAGAAAAACTATTCAAGCACAGGATCTGCTTGTTTATGAGGAAAAGATACCTGGAAATGATCACATAATTCTTTTCATCTGAGGCATATAAGCACAAACAGACTGTGTCATTTCTAGGATCTGGTTGTACTTATAGCAGTGTGTCTGCAATCAGGTAAGGTTTGTGGAAGGCAGACCAGTTTTCTCTTGATCACATTAACCAGAGCAAACACAAGGGAAAGGGCATATCAGTCTGTTTAAGGGTCCTGACTATGTCAGCGCTAATGCACTGTTACACTAATACTAATATAAGATTTGTGCTAATGCACATGTCATTTTGTTACAGATCAGGGCCGGAATGCAATATATTATTTTTTTGAATAATTAAAAACATTTCCATCGCAATATTAGTTTAAAATTGAAATGAGCATTATGTCAGATGAACACTCAAAGTGGCCACCACAGACCTCATCTGAGCCATGCACATCCATCTGACCTCACTGTTTGTGTTGAAAAATGTTTTGTCTTTGCTTGAGTTATGTTCCTTCTCCAGTTACCTGTTACCCTGTGGCATGTCCATAGGTACCTGTCAGTCATGATAGATGGGAGGCCATGGGGCACTGAAGCAATTCTTCAGTCCTTGAAATGTGTTTTACAGGCAATGGGACGTAAGGATCAAATCCCAGAATCTGAGCAGCCATAAAGGTTTTAGCCATGGTTCTGTGACAAAGATGTTCCCATTTTCATTTATCCTCTTGATGAATAAGTTTAACACAGACTGCTGCACCTAAATATGTATACACCAGTTTATAAATTCCTTATATGCAACAAGCTTAAATAAAGTTACAGCATATAGGCATGTGTTTGCAGGATTTGGGTTTAATAGCAAGAGAAATTAAGGCCTACCCTGAATAAACTGAACAAAGGGGTCTTAAGCAGGATTAAACAAAAGTCATTGTGGAGACAATATATGATTTACGCAACTATAATTCAGAAGAACATTTAAACAGTTTAACAATATTTACATCGGAGCAGCGCAGGTACAAAGAGCAGACAAAAGTAAAACAACTGTTCTCTATTACAAAGTTTCATTTATCAATGTATCTTATAATATTTTCTATTATCAAAAATAATGCATTTAGTTGTTTCACATGATCAATAAAAATAAAAGTAAAATCGTTTTTTCTTACAACAGTAACATACAAAAAACAGATGAGTTCATGCCAAAATCAGCAAGAGTCAAAACAACAGAACTTGGAATTTGATGGTCTGCAAGACATTCATTCAACACATTTATTCAGTAATTCAAGACAAATTGAGTGTATCTCTGAAACCTTTGCATAAACAATTATGAACAATGTCAGGAAATTTAAAGAAACAAGTTTATGTTATTTATTTCATTTCCAGCAAGTAACTGTCTTTCATCTTTATAAATATGTCATGTATCATGACCTTGAACTAAATGACCAGACTTAGAAAAGGGTATACAATATCTCTTTCAGTACAGTTTGGCAACACAAATGCGACATCAGATCTGTCGAAGCCTTTAGCATCAGAGAACATGAAGGGCAGACTTAAGAAAAACTTTTAAAATAGACTCAGGGAAGTAATGATAACGCTTCTTTTAAAAACATTTCAAACCACCAGCTTTGAAATGGAAATGCAACAGTTCCAGACTAATCCTGCCCCTAGGAAGGTAAGAAGATGTTTTAAATACATCTCAGCAGTTAAAAGTGTGCTGTGCTTTTTTATCAATCATTTATCTTTAGTAATAACTTTATCCTGTTAAAGGGTGCAGTGGTTCTGGAGTCTATCACATTATCAGTGTGAGATGTTCACTTACAAAGTGCCCCCCCCACCCCCACCCGTGCACGCACACAGCAACATCTAGGACCAATTTACCTTAGCCAATCCAATTACTAGCATGTTTTTGGGAGATAAGAGGAAACTTGCAAGCCTGGAGGAACAAGAACAGCCACAGGAATACCATATAGAAAAGTACTGAACCAGGTCTCCTTTTTCATACTGCTTGCTGTGCCTTCATGTTCATTTATTTATGCTGGAAACAAATTTCTCATTTTTTTATCAATACTTCGGTCTATCGATTAAAATTTTAACTGTCTCTATAAGTTATAATGTTACACAATCTATGAGATGCAAGTTAATGGCTTTAGCTTTGTTTCAACACACACTATAAACAGTCCTATTGGCTAATATCTAGCACAGTTCAATTTGTATATTCTTCACAAGTGGATATTGGCGTTAACAACAGAACACGATCAGTTTGAAATGTGCACTAATGAACTTTATCAGCTACGGTTGTGACCATGTTTCATCACAGAGGCCTGTTATTTGAGATAGAAAAATAAAAAATGTCTCTTGACACATTGATATTTACCACTGGCAAGCACTTGCTTAAATAATGTTTCTATTCAGGAAATATCTGTTGGTTGCATACCAGAATAAATATGTTTTCATACCTCAGGAATGCAAATTGGCCAATGTAAATTATCTGTCATGAGTGAAAAAGCTCAGAACAGAAATGAGTGAGAGTGCTAGCTTTTCGAGGGATAATGTATTAAAATATAGCTCTCTTGACTATCAACCACAATATTATGTAAGCCACAGCAAGAAACCATCTGTATTTATTAGAGCTTAAATAGCACAATAGAAGGACAAACTTAAGAACAAGACTAAGTGTATGAAAGTTTCTATGTTCATATCAGTACTTCATTTCCACCAAACTGGTGTCCAGATAGTGTATTCCTTTTGGACACATGCCATGTATAATCCAAAAAAGCTCTGGAACAACTCACATCTCTGAACGAGAGTTCACCTCTGCAATCTAAAAGCAATGTTTTAGATGAACGAACTACCATGGATTCTGATCTAGAATTTTGAGGTAGTCTCTACAGAGATTATATTGGTTTATTTTCAGAATTTCACATTCTTTGGTAATCTGTGCAGCACTGCACATATGCTTTCAATAGTGCACGGCTTTTGGAAGCATTTGAAATTGAGTTCAAATACTGTCTGTACATGGTATCTTTGTGAGAATCAAGAAATATTGAATGACAGTCAAGCTGGTGAACAAGGGTTTACTAGCCGGAAACCTGTAAATCTCAATGTGTCTTTCTATGCAAGCATTATTAGATTATATTAAAACGTATTCTACAAATATACAAAAAACAAAAATACTTTATCCTTAAGTAATCTATCTGTAAAAATAGTGAAATAAAGAAATCGCATTTCTTTCAGGATGAAAATGACCCCATTTATAGGGTGTAATATATCACTGAATGGCCAGTATGATTGACCAGTATGATAATGATATGCCATTATAGTAATCAAGTCTTTTAATTACACACCTATGGATGATTTTGGGGAAGATGTGTTAGAAAAATCACAAACTGATGGAAGAATTGTGTGCAGTTCCAGAGTAGAATCTATGCCAAAATACACTGAGGTTGTTTTGGAATGTTATGATTATCCAACACCCTACTAAACTGATATTACCTGCAGTACGGCAACAAAATTAGCTGGAGTCATGAATAGAATGCTTGTAATTGCAATTATCTGTTTGTCTATATAATTTAGGTCTTTGGACTTATTCTTTCAAGAAGCTAACATCTGCATCGTTTATGTTTTTTTTTTCATCAACAGATGCAACGTTTTAAACGAGCTGTTTAAGCTAAATATCCCTTGTTCGAATGAATTGTGTATTAGCCTGAGTTGGATATTGAGTACAATAATAATAATTTGTCAGGCACTAGGACCAGGGGCATGCCCTTTCCTGTGGAGGCACTCAGACAGACTTCTTACTCTAACTTTTCACAGCAATCTGTTTCTCAGCCACTACAGAGCAGTGTGGCACTGGATGACAGAAGGATTTGGTTTTCCTGATCTGGAATTTGGGATTAAATGGAAGAATAAAGTTTGGAATTTTTTTTACTTCAAAACTCTGGAATGTCAGCAGTTTACATACAACACTTTGGAAAGTGTCAGAAGAGGAATGACAAGAAGTGCTGAATACAGGGAGAAAGACATCTGAGGTTTGAGCCACTGTTTTCCCTCTGTACAGAACACGTTATCCAGTTGTTGCTTTAATCAAGCTTTCCTTCTTATGGATTTGTAAGAGTTTATTTGCTGTGATATATTTCATTAGCTTTATTTATTTATTTATTTATTTTCAAGGAATTGACTCAAGTTAACAATTCTTTAATAATTCTTGCAAACAATTCTTTAATACAATCTTGACAATCAGCTTCCTTTCCACATTTATATACTGTATACTATATATGTTGTGGGATATTCCAGATTTGTTTTTTAAATACCAACATTTTTTAATTTATTTTCATTGTGTTCATCCTTGACATTACTTACAGCAGTATTCTACATGAATCTTCCTTCTCAGATTCTCTGATTTTTATTTGGTTGTAGGGGGTGTAAAATACTTTTCTTGCCTTGAAAAATTTGGCTCAAACACACACACACACACACACACACACACACACACACACACACACACACACACACACACACACACATTCTATGCACATGACTCATATTACCTCGAGTCATATAGTAGAAAGGATGTGAGATTGGCAGCAGGAGAAATCTGTTGCTCTTGTCTTCTATATGATCATACTCCAGGCAGACTGTCATCACGTCGCTAGTCATCATCACCATCCTTTATAACACAAAGAGCATCGTCTCAGTTACGCCTCGGCCATGCCTCAATCAATCATTATCTATTTATGAATACGAGCCATTACATCTCATTACATCCCTAGTGCACACATGCAAGCAATGGAGTGGAGCTTTGATATGTATACATGGTGGCATGTTAACCAAGACCATTTGCACAGGTTTTGAATGCTAAGTTTTCTGGATTCTGTCATGAAGTACAAAAAAAAATGTACAACTGTATTTCTATGATTGTTTGCTATTTGTGAATTAACGTAAGCTAACGCAAGGGAGACACAATAGCAGGTTCTTTTGCTAATGTAAACATATCTCAAGGTTTGACCCGGTGTTTAGTTAAGGTGATGTCTCTGCTTATCTCACTGGCACACAGGTCAAACACTGATATTTTCCAGACATTTAGTAAATTCCCACTGACTCATCTATGCACAGCAGGGCATTTAATAGACTTTTACACTCGATTTAAAGTTAATTAAACTGACATATTTAAACATGTTCTTGTCTAAATAAATCATGAAATAAAACTAAAACAGTGCAGTTGCCCTTGAGCTTCTAATTTTACATCGGTTAAGGTACCAAAGCCCACACACACACCATGGCACACCTAGATCATCATTTAGTGACTCATAAACAAAAAAATCCTTCAGTATTGCTAATTCGCAAAGTTACGACGGCAGACCTGAGAGAGTTTGCTGTGCTGACCTCAGGGCTTCCCACTACAGAGCTGGGGATTACTCAAAGGATAAGAAGAGAAACTGGAGAAAAGAAATGTGTGGCCCCAGAGCCAAGCTAAGAAAAGAAACACTTTGCCCAAGAACTGAGAGTCAATTACCGAGTTTCAGATTAAGCGGTGTACTAATGTTTTCCAAAAATGCAAGAGATATAATTGTTGTCACTAAAATGAAGAGGGGATGAAACCCTTGTTTAGTTTAGGGGGGACAAAATTAGATACAAGCACACCGGTGCCAAGTTATTGATGCACTGTTGTATAACATATTAGAGTAAATTCTGTATCATGTTCTGTTTAAAAACAGCATCCACTGAGCAGAATATTGTGCCAACACATGGCTTCAATTTCAAAGCTATCCAATAAATATGGCCATGACTGTATGCAACCTGTCCCTGTGCAGCAGTAAATCATGAATTTGATATAAACTGTCTGGAATATTTACCTTTTCCCCCTCTGAAATAGGTTCAAGAGATGCAGGTGTTTCCCCATAAGAACCTCTCTCACACATCCTTTTTCCACTGTTCTGTAAACTGTTAGAATAAGTTAGAGGCCTTTATCTAAGATTTGGGATAAAGCCAAAAGTCTCTCATTTCTTCTTTTTCTGCTGTGCTGGGATGTATTCCCTCATTTCACGACCCAACAGGAATTTCTTAACATAATGGTCAAGGCATAAAAAAGCTTGCTGTTCCTTGCAATTCCTACCTTGTCATTAATCCCTTTCATATGAATAATATTTTACACGCATCATATCAAAAGTTTATTATTATTAATAGTTATATTCAACAGATGTCATAAATAGCATGTAACTTGTATTAATCAGTATCAGATTAATTCATAATCAATAGTTTTTATTAGTTTACATGAGCATATATAATATGAAAGCATTATCAGTATTTAACAGACACCAGATTTATACACCATATGACATCAAGAGAAATAAATGATTGCCTATTTGTAAACGTGACTAAACTTGAAAATAATTTTTGGTACAAGGTAAAAAAGTTGAATATATAGTGAAGACAATGGATTACTTTGTTTCATTTATAAACTTGACTTCAATATCCCAAACAATTTGACGTCACTTTATGGGGCATTTGTGTTGAATGGTATTTTGTATTCTACAGTATATTTTATTGCTTACACCCCTAATTAGAACTGTCTTTACCTATCAACATAAAACAGTGCACACCATTGAAATGTATACAACTTATTTGAAGTTGTGTATATTTGAGCTGTGGTGAACCATCTTCTCTGCTGTGTGCAAGAAATGATTTATGTGTGTGATTTAAACTTTACAACTAATTTAAATGTTTTGAGGAAGCGAAGACAATTGTATACAGCTGCTATGAAGTATAATGTAAATCTGAACATCTGGGACGTAGTATCTGGAAAAGACCAGGGTGAAGAAGTGCCAAAGTACAAGTGTTTGTTAATGGTGTAGTATGACGACTTGTTTTGTAGGCAGCTAAGCCCTAAAACGCAGTGCCTCTTTCTGTACCCCATGATGGCTTAAGCTGAAATTGAGCAAAGCTGAGGATGCATTCTAGCACTGTGAAGTAAAGCACTTCTTAACATGCTTATGGTGAGATCTGCCATATTCAAGTAAATTGAAAGTGATTTATTTAGTTTTTCTAATTGCTGCAGCTAATTGGATAATCCATTTACACTCAGAAAATGACAGAATTTTGCAGTAATTGTAGGTGTTTTCTTTAGCGGTTTTATGACCTTTATATTATATTCTTAAATTAGACTTCAGAGTAGATCAGAGTAAAGTTGACTAAAGTTAGTCAATTTTTTTGTTAGATACACTAAATCAAGTGTATGCTCTAATAGTAACATCTAAAACATGCGCTGAATCCTAAACACATACTGAAAGAATTGAGCTAAACTATGCTGATATTGAATGCAGCAGACATAATTTATAACCTTTGTCTGACAAGGTTTTGCATGTTCTAATCAGCATGGAGAATGTTTTTAAACCTCAGAGATTGAGAAACAATTATATTCCTAAGGAATTTGTACTTACCTGAATTCCTGTTTGTTCCTAAAATGCCATCCATCCGTCTTTTTAAGCTGTCTTTTAATGTCACATTACTCTTTTCAGATATTCTGAAACAATGCAAATGTCTTTTGTTTTGCTGGAGGATTTTGTCCAAGGTTGCAGCTTTTAGAGGAGGATTCTTAAAATAAAATTAACCAATGCCATGGCCTCATGCCTGGAAAGTAACAGCTGAATTCATTTTCTAAGCTGTGTACTGTCTACAGTAATGATTCTCACGATTCGTGACGATGTGCATGTAACTCTTCTCTTTCAAACATACAAATACAATTTAGGTTAAAAGGTTTTGGCTCAAATGTGACATTGTAAATCTGACGGGTTAAAAGACACTGACGCAACTTTTCAATATTACTGAGAAAACATTTTTCTAAGTTGGCAGAAAACATTTGAAAGCTCTGATTTCTTTTGTAGGAGGCCTATCACTGGGATAACTGTTTAAATCTTGACTTTCATGGCCAGAGGTCCAAGATATTACTTTCTGGGTGGGAATAGTGTTTCATTTACCATCTCATCTTTAGTAATCTACAGTAGTAGTGGTTATTTCTGGATATATGCCAGCTCATACACACAGGATTGTTCAGTCAGGCATCTTTTCGAGTGTGTTTGTCTGCCTCAGGATATGTTAAGAGAAGTTTGATATGATGTTTAGCTTCATGTGTCTCTGAGGAAGAATGTTCTTTTCTTCACTTTCCCAGATTGCTTGATGCTCTGGGAAAGAAGGCAGATACAAACCATGGCATCTCAATGTTTTTGATTCCATATTCCCATTCTGAAGGTTGACCACCTACAACCTGACCTGATGTGAGATTATACACAATATAAGCAAGGGACATAAAGCACCATAACAAGAATAATTATAGACAGGCATGTCTGTATTTGACAATTAAAAACATAAAGCAGTTTTACAACACTATGTTATTAACACCTGTACTGACCTGCAATGCATGAGAAAGTGTGTCTGTTGATACCATGTCTCTTTTCACATTAAATAATATGACACGTCCACAGTTGCTTTAAGTGGTGCTAGCATAACAGGGTTCGGTTATGTGAGAAAACTCTTCTTGGACAAAACTTATATGACCTAAGCAACTTGTTAATACAGAGAGAATGTTTGATCAGTCAAGATGTGATTATGGATGAACAGTAATGCTACATTCTATTAATTTTTTAATTCTACCTGTATTCTGATTTTGGTGATCGGGTCCAACACATCTGGTTTGAGCCTTCATGCCCTGACAGATAGGCATCCTGTTTTCAGGAGTCCTCATATTTATAGCTACCGTTTCCGAATAGAATCCCTTATTGCAAAAGAGCTTTTAGTCATATTAGACCTTTTAAGTATTACAAAGAGAAAGGCTGTCATTGAGATAGAAAAGCTGACAGTCGGTCTCAATTGCATGCGATTATCCTCTGTAGACTGCTAACGCTAAACAATGGCCAAAGGGCAAAATGGTTCTCTTAGTTCCCAGATTCCTAGCAAGCTGTAGCTAGCTGGCAGACCAAGCAAAATTTTCTTTAAAGCACATGGCCTGAAGCACCAATCCATTTGGAATGCCTTTTTGCCTTGAAATGCTTCTTTATGAATTTAGACCTAATTATTACAGGCTTACCTGTCTGAGAACAAGTATTCATTTTCCACAACTCTCTTGCACTCCTACATAATATCCATTTAATATATTGTTAGAATCAGGTTACATCATGTAGAGAATACAGTTCTGTTCTACCTTATTAAGAAATAGATAATGTATGTTTAGAAATCGTGAAATACATGCTCATTAATTGTTTTGTGTTCTACTGTACTGTATTATCTATGTAAACTGCACTTTATAATATAATGCTATATACGCAAAAGTGATGGGACACCTGACTTTTACAGGCATATGTGATTCTTCCACAAAGTATCCACAAAGTCGGAGGCAAAAGACAATATCAATACAGCAGATGATTGAACGCCAAAAGAATCCCCTACTTGTTTTATAATTTTAACTGAAAGGTACTGTACATATATTATAAGAAAACTTCTAGATGAACTTTCTCATAGCCCCCTGTCTTGCTATTATAGCTGTATCTAAGTGAACAGCACAGCTTATGGTCTCAGTGGAAACTTAGGGATGATCTGAAGCAGCTGGTTGTTTGGGGCTACACTTAACAGTTGAGGCAGTGAAGCATTATATAATTGTTAAATTCTGCTGAGGTAAAGTCTCTGAGGTGAACTAATCAACAGGCCAAAAATTTGAGAGTCTCGTTTTATTGTTACTGGAAATGCAGCTAATGGTTTAGAAATGCACAATTCCTGATCCCCAAGTTGGAAATTATTTTTAATATGTATTTAATTAAAGGCTGTTGAAGAAATCTGCAGAAATCTAATTGAAATCTGCAACGAATTTTAAAATGATCATTTATCCTTTTTCATGTTGAGTGGAGAAATATGCTTGCTGCCAACATACAATTGATCCTTTTTAAAATGTATTCAGTCCAATGAATTAGCAGTATATAAGTGCACTAATTCTGCTATCTTACTATTATATAAAAATGTAATTGAAGATGGCGGAACATTTTCAGTTTAAAACATTTGGATATTCATTTACCCATATTCTCTTCTCACCACACTGAATCAGTGTCTAAACAGTTTTGACTGTTACTGAACCTGTAGCAATGCGGACCACACACAGACATGCAGACAGCCGCACAACACCTCTGACCTGTCTGTCTAACAGGGGAAGTTATCCTGCACATTCCAGAATGACAAGCCTTGCCATGGCAGAGGTGATGGTAGTTTACAGCTTGTCCACAAAACGAGATGTGGCACAGGTGTGTAGTGAAAAATCGCATACTGCTTTGAAAAAAGACTACTGGCTCCAGTTGAAACAGTATCATACTTGGTATAATGCGTAGACTTGTTTTCATGTGTCACTGTGTTAATGTGATTCAGACATTCTTCATATATCACAGCAAGGAGCAGCAAGAAGCTACATCATCAGGGAGGAGAACTACATGTTAGGGTTTTATTACTATTGAACTGAAACTAAGTATTTGCTATTCAGTCTTTTAGTTGATTCTGTGCCCTAAAGTGCTCTGAGTTTATTTATACGATTATTCTTATCTCTTCCTAAGAACTTGAATAGACAGGAAAGGGCAGACTGACATTCAACTCTAGGTCACCTCTTCTTATTAAATGCTTTCCACATGAATAATTGTAGAAGCACCTCACATATGTGAATGTACATGTATGTGTAATTGATTTACAACAGAAATAATTAATGGATGCTATAAGGAGGAAGCTCATTCATTTGTCAGCTTCACAAAAGTCCTCAAGTGCTGAAGTGATTTGCCCAAAGCTAGCGAAGCCTTGTGATTATTTGTGATGCACCTGGTGTACACGTTTGATTTATAAAAGGAATTCAAACTAGCACTTTGTAGTGATATAATTGTGTCTCACACAAATAATTTTAGAAACCATTATGTTAACTTTATGAGATGCTTCCTTTTAGGCATAATGTTCATTATTCAGTGGGACATTGAATTGCCACCTGCATAAAAAGAAGCTAGCATATTGCAAGACTTCAAGAAGTGGTGACATATAGTGTGTGAAAGTTTGAATAAATGTTTTAGTTAATATTACTTAATGCGTTTTGTGAAATCTGGTGCTGTGTGCTGTAGGCTGCCGGGTTGGAGCCAACACAAAGCCACAATTTATCCATGTGTTTTTCACACAAGAATGTTCATGGAGGGTTTTCCTTCAGGCGGTGGCTTTCACAGGCCTATGATTGCAGATAAGAATGTGTGTGTGTGTGTGTGTGTGTGTGTGTGTGTGTGTGTGTGTGGTTGCGACTGAAGGGTTCACATTTCCCTTTAGAAAGGTGGGCCAGTGGGAAACTATGGAACTGTTACCATATGAATATGGGCTGTGGTTTTAGTGAGAGATTAGTGAATCCTCTAGGTTCTTCATGTCGCCAGGACCATTGGTGGCCCTGCAAGAAATAATGCTTTTACTGTATTTAACTACATTCCATTCCAACTAATGAGTGCTCGGTCAGCACCTAAGGTTTTTCTAGATCCGCTCAGCGAAACCACAAACGCAGACAGACACACAAATAAGCTACCTTATAATAACAATGCAATGAAAAAAAACACAGTTCATAGCTGGCATACGTGGCATTAGACCGATAAGGCTGTGTGTGGTGATGGAGTATATTTGTACTAGTTTACGTTTGCTTGTGTGTCACTCGAGTGTTTCATGAGTGTGAGAGGTATGAGGTGTGTTTCAAATTACTACAGCAATTTTTATGTTATATAAGTAATAATTCTTTTATTGTGACTTATCACCAGGTAAATAACTTTTCATTTGAAAATGTATAGAATTTCCTAACTTCATTCACTTGTGTGTAAAATAATACATATTTCAGAAATATTCATGTGTCTATTTATAAAATGTGCCCAGCATGCCTGGGACTGACTCTGAAGGCACAACAACCTTGATAATATTGTCACTGAAGATAGAATTTTGTTTTGTAAAATTCCTCAGATATTTTACTAATTGGGTTCATTGTCTTTCAGAATCAGAGAGCTTGTAGAAGCTAATGACTTGACACTGGCTGCTCATACCATTATGAAACCCCAGTACTCCCCCTGAGGCCAGACAGGAAAGACGAGTTCATTTGGACACGTCT
Organism: Silurus meridionalis; assembly: GCF_014805685.1. NCBI lineage: Eukaryota > Metazoa > Chordata > Actinopteri > Siluriformes > Siluridae > Silurus > Silurus meridionalis. Next base: position 17,706,066 of record NC_060884.1, on the reverse strand, counting down.
CACAGGTATGCACAGTCCACAGTATTGGTCAAATATAGCAATTGTTTTAAAATGCATTTACTCGCCTTTACAGTCTCTGATGTAGCTTTTATTTCTGGTGTATTTGTACAGAAAGTTAAGTGTTCACTAAGGGGAAGTAAAGAGTGATTTTTATAGATAGCATTTTTGAAATGTACCCCTCTTTTAGTCATAGATATAAAGAAGAATAAGGATTCAAACTGTAATTTTTTTCACAAAACCTATAAGTAAATACAGAATATTTACCATCCAACATAATGTCAAAACCTGTGTATAGAAATATTCAGAATATTTTTTAATAACGTAAAATAATTAAGTTAAAAATACATTGCGTGGATAGCCTTATTTTGCTTAGAATTTTAAGGCTGCATCACACCTGGTTATAACCTTTTGTGACATTTTCTTGAACAGCAGGGTAGACTGACTAAAGGGTGTGCTGTAAATGCAAGCCATATGATTCTTTCTACATATTGTTTCTTTTATCTTTCTGCTAGCAAAATCAAAACCATACACACTAAATCGCTCATATTTTCCACAGTATGTGTGTAAAGACATGAGAACTTACCACTGCTTAGGCTGTAAACAAGCCTACAATATAAATAAAATCTAGGATATCAAAAAATCTATAAAATATAATTGAAATCCTTTCAGTTATAAAGGATTATCTGTTACCTTCTGTAGTATCTTTTTTTTAATCAATCACTAATACCAATAATTAAATACTCTGCCAATTAAAGTAATCAAACAAACAAAATACATTGTGCTTTTGTGATTTTTATAGATGATAAATCATTTTACATTTTATTTGTAATTCTTAGATAATTACTGTGTTATTTTCACTTGTTTGAATAAACTGATACATGTAGTCCAATTTAAGGTATTTTCATTAAATACATGATAACCACAAATCTGGCACTAACATTTGTCATAAGTACAGGTATAATACTGTGCTGCACATTCTCTAACTATTTCTGTATTACATAAAACCTGATAAAATAATTTGTAATTAGTCATTGACAAATCTTTATACTGGTAAATTAACCAATATTCTGTGATAATATTACAATGTTTCTATCACACTTTTATTTTTCATTCGGTCATATTTTCCTCTAGGTCCTGCTTTGCCCATGCGGTGGTCCATGTTAGCTCTGCTGCTCCTGTTCTGCGGCCACAATTTGGCATTGCGAGCGGGCGATATCTGCCCACAGGACAGCAAGCATGAGCAGACATCTGATACCACTCCCACCGTGGACCCCAAACTCTTCAACAAGAGGCGGTACCGGTCACCTCGCGTGCTTTTCAGTGAACACCCCCCCGATTCAGAGCCTTCAGAACACCAGGGCTCAAAGGACAGGACAAAGAGGCGGGCAGGACAGCCGCAGAACCGTGGCGTGTACTCAGTGTGTGAGAGCGTCAGCTTCTGGGTGGGTAATAAGACAAAAGCAACGGACATCTCAGGCAATGAGGTAACTGTGCTGCCTGACGTCAACATCAATGATGTTAAGAAAAAGCAGTACTTCTTTGAAACGGTGTGCAGCGAGTCCAGAACCGGGGGCTCTGGATGTCTTGGGATTGATGTGCGCCACTGGAACTCATACTGCACCAACTCTCATACATTTGTGAGAGCACTGACTTCTTTTAAAAACCTGGTGGCTTGGAGACTTATTAGGATCAACGTAGCCTGTGTGTGTGTGCTCAGCCGCAAGTCATGGAGACAATGACAGTATGTCATATAAAGGTTGACTTATTGATGTCGTATATTGATGTTATCGGTACCATCAATAAAAAGATTATGAACAAGGCGATCATTTGATATGCCTTAATACTATTATTATTTCTTTGGCTTTATGAGAGTCTATTCGAGAGCCATGTGGAAAAATCTGTAGCAGAACATAGTATCCTATTATATTTCAAGATGGACATGCGTAGTTTACTATGCGGACTACAGAGATAACAGATCAAAAATGCTTGTTTATGATGACTGCATGTGTTATGCATTATTTTGTTATTGTTATTGCTATTGTTATTTATTAAATCTGAAGCATTATTATTTTTCTGTGTTCTGTGGGCTTAGTGGTGTGATTTATAAAATGTGAGATTATGTTAATTCTCTATGTTTATTAGGTGAAAAAACATGAGGATGTTATAACTCTTTTGAGGAGTCTCTTGCTCCCTGTCTGCAGACTATCCGTCTGTCTGGCAATGGAGGCGGGCTACTTTTCTAAGGCCCACCCTGTACTACAGCACAGGAACACTTAAGGATTATTTTCAACTATTTTCCTGATTTATTGGATAAGGTTAAGGGAAAGCCTCTGACCTGAGGAACAGTCCATGGTACCATATGTGGGGCACATTCCAAAAAAAGTCTGGTGTGTGGTTTATGCTGCCTCAAAATATGACCAACACATGTTGAGCGACTCTCCAGGAGACAAAATGAAACTAGGTTTGAGGGAATCAATATGGTCAGCTCTGCCTCACAACCCGCTCCAGATGGTATGTTTCTTTCATGCACGAGAAATAAACACAAGGGGATTTACTGAAATGTAAAAAATGTTCCATGGCTCAGTAGAGCTACAGTAACAAAGACACTCAGGAATGAGTTGACCTTCCAGATCAAACTGTTTGGGAAATTATTTTTTCAAATCTAATACAATTACAGACATCACAAACAGAATTGTTCCAATCAGGTATTTTTTTTAGTTTGTAATGTCCTCTGCCATGAGGAAGAACTCGAGAAGACAGGGTGTAAAAAGTCATGGCCTAATAATGAGGTCATGCCTGAGGACCTGGAAACCTACTACTTAGATATCTGATGTCAAAGATCACAGATCATTTTTACTCAGAGAGACAAGTGTTAGGTTTACAGATTACTAATGATGTATTTTTTTTAACTCTTGTTGGTCTTGTGTGATTGGCAGGGTCATGCTATGGGCCAGGGTTACCATGACATTTTAAACAAAGTCTTCCACCATGCACACCCAGACCTCCACATTCACATAAACACACACACATAGAACATGTTAAATCAGCCAATAATCAGCCTAAAGAGATCGGGTACGCATGCAGTTTCAACCCTATATCTCATTCTCTTTGATGGCACCATGAATAATATTCTTTGATGAATGAGCAGTAGGCACTGGATTTCCTGTTCTTTTGTCCCCATGCATTGTAGATCAAAACGTATCTAATCACAGACTCGCTGGGGGATGAGAAGGTTGTGAAACTACACAAGAGCCTACAGTGACTTGATTAGAAAAGTGCTTTCTTTAAAAAATACTAATTATACACACAAATTATATATATATATATATATATATATATATATATATATATATATATATATATATATATATATATATATACAGTACAGACCAAATGTTTGGACACACCTTCTCATTCAAAGAGTTTACTTTATTTTCATGACTATGAAAATTGTAGAGTCACACTGAAGGCATCAAGGGCTATTTGACCAAGAAGGAGAGTGATGGGGTGCTGCGCCAGATGACCTGGCCTCCACAGTCACCAGACCCGAACCCAATCGAGATGGTTTAGGGGTGAGCTGGACCACAGAGTGAAGGCAAAAGGGCCAACAAGTGCCAAGCATCTCTCGGGGAACTCCTTCAAGACTGTTGGAAGACCATTTCAGGTGACTACCTCTTAAAGCTCATCAAGAGAATGCCAAGAGTGTGCAAAGCAGTAATCAAAGCAAAAGGTGGCTACTTTGAAGAACCTAGAATATGACATTTTTCAGTTGTTTCACACTTATATGTATATACTTATATACTTATGTATATAATTCCATATATAATTCCACATGTGTTAATTCATAGTTTTGATGCCTTCAGTGTGAATCTACAATTTTCATAGTCATGAAAATAAAGAAAACTCTTTGAATGAGAAGGTGTGTCCAAACTTTTGGTCTGTACTGTATGTGTATATATATATATATATATATGTGTGCGTGTGTGTGTGTGTGTGTGTGTGTGTGTGTATAACTATCTTATATTTTTAAATAAGATAAACGGAATAAACATCTCAGATGTAATTGTTTATAGAACTGCTCCCAACGGAAAAGATGAAGTCAGTCTCCATGAAACAGTAATAAGATTGATATGATTTGAGTAATCAATTGCAATCAAGTGAGTATGGAGTAAGAGTAAAAAAAGTTCACACAGTATATAAGAACACACCAGCAGAGCAAGGTTCCCCGAATGAAACTCTAGAAATGGAAAGCCAGGGTAAGTTTATGAAAGGCACAGCACCGCCCCCTAATGCAGCACATTTGCCTGTTACACAAAAACCTGATATACTGTGGGTTAAAATAAAGCTTTAAATGTTCATTGTATTTTATTTGTTTATGCATTCTGAACGTATTAAAAGCCAATATCAGTATAGTACGCCTGAAGCCATTCACAAAAGCTGTTCTAACTGTACATTTTTAATAAACATCCCAGACTGAATGTAATGAATATTTGATTAGAAACATTAAAATCTGTCTGACATTTTATTAGATGCATTGAAAAAGTTTTCGAAAAATAGTTTTTAAAGTCGAAATATAAGTAGCTAATATTGGCATGTATTTGTAGGTATTTAAAGCCAAATTTACTCTCTATAAAAAGAAATCAGGGATTTTGAGATGTGTAAAGAATATGTATTATGATAATCCACTAGGGGGCGACTTAAGTTCATTACCCTGAAAAAACAAAAAGAACATTAAATAACACTATGAAACCATTTAAAATAAAACAAAATACATTTTTGCCTGACCAACTTTGTCATGCTGCGAAAGAGCAATGTTCAGTGTGAAAATATAATACATATTTCCATGTGACCAGCAACGATACTTTAATTGGTAGCATTCAAACAATGCTCAATGGCTAATAAACAAACAAAATAAAGAAATTCAAAAATGTAAAAAAATGGTTTGCCAGGAGGTCAGATTTACTCCAAATAATATATTTTACTTATATATGTAACCTGCAGGGTGAGCAAGCGGGCTTAGCGGTTTGTATGTTTGTTTCTTACCTCTGGGGCTGTGTATATGAATCTCCCTCTTCCCTGTGTGTGAAGATTAGGGAGTTTCCTCTGTCCTCTGGGTAATTTTTTCTAGTCAAAACACACTTGGCTAAAGAGCATATCAAAATTGTGTGTGTGGATGCGTTCGTGCGCGTGCGCGCGATTGGCACCCTGTCATGGGTGTGCCCTGCCTTGTGCCCTGTCTTTCTTGGGATTCCCAGTTTTCCCCGTGTAGGACATGTGGTATAGAGGGTAGATGGATGGGAAATCCCCCCAGTTTCCAACTGGAGTTCACATGCCAGTATGCACAGTTTGTGCTCATCTATAAAGAGTAACAAATCACCATTGTAGGAATGACGCGATCATTTTTACCCAGCAAGGTGCTTTGGTGGGGTCTAGACTGCATTAATAAAATGACCCAAAAGTGTGTAATGTGTCAAAAAGCGGAAATCAACGATGAATGTATATGTATATAAAATGTATAACTCTAAAGCTAATGGGTGTGTGTGTGTGTGTGTGTGTGTGTGTGAGTGAGAGAGAGAGAGAGAGAGAGAGAGAGAGAGACTGAGAGAGAGAGAGAGAGTTTGTGTGTGTGTGTGTGTGTGTGTGTGTGTGTTTGAAAGAAAGGGGCGGGGCTTAAGGAAAGCTGGTCGAGGAGGAGAGAAGTGCTCGGTGTGGGTGAGTGAGATTCCTGCTCGAGTTGGACTTTAATCCCTGCGATTTTTACCCGAACGGAGGACACACACGAGGCGCCGTCAGCATGGGCAGAGTGCAAGGAGCCACGAAATGCGTGAAATACCTGCTTTTCTTCTTCAACTTTATTTTCTGGGTAAGCATTTCGGTCCTTAAGCCCTTGGATCGGTATTAAGGGGAAATGAAAGCTTAGGCATGACAGGTGCATGTGCCATCACCTGCCCCGGGACTCTGTGTGCGCTTCACAGTGTAGCTCATATTAGATATTAAATACATTTCTGTTTATTTTCCACTCTCAGTATTAATATAAATATCAGGGACAGTATTCATGTCTAGCGTTGTTTATTTATTACATACAAACCGTTGTTTTGTGACAGGTAGGCCATTATACAGTCTATTTTTTGTTTATATGTATAGCAGTTTCAGACAGGACTGTTTTATTACTTCAGTAGCTGTGTGAATTACACTGGCAGTAAATTATTTTCAGCATTTGACTAATTTCTCTTCCTTTTACTGGAAAAATAAAAAGTAAAAGCACAAACACACACCTTATGGTGTTATTTCACTACTGGGGTGTTCGATGTGTTTCTGACTATAGTCCAGCACTGTATAGCTGCTGAAGTCCTGCTGCAGTCATCACAGCTTCCTCACATTACTGTTTCACCATTTCACAGAAACAACTGAACAATAATGATGAACAAACCATGTTTCTATGTATTTGCACAACCATTTCCTGAATTTAATGTGACTTTCAATTTATTGTGACATTTCCTCTTTAACTAAAGTGTAGTCCATCACAGTTAACCATTTCCCATCTTTTTAAAAAGATGACTGTACATGGCTGTGACACGGAGAACATTCACACGGGAAATTATAACTACAACACCAGGTCCAAAAATTGTAAATGGGAGAGGGCCATGTTTACCACCGTGTCGCCTCACATCATCTTTTAACAACAGTATAGTAGTCTGGGAGCCGAGGAGACCGGATGCTGGAGTTTTGGGAGAGGAACGTTGTCCCATTTGTGTCTGATACAGGATTCTTTGTTGTATTTTTTGTTTCTTGAAGCACCAAATGTCCATAGTTTTCAAAAGGAATTTAACATTTTGATTCATCTGACCAAAGAACAGCTTTCCACTTTGTTTCAGTTTATTTTATATGAACTTTGGCCCAAAAGAAGACATTTTTGGATCATGTTCACATATGGCTTCTCCTTTGCATGATGAACTTTTCACCTGCATTTGTAAATGGCACGGTTCACAATGATTTCTGGATTTGTTTCCGAGTCCATTTAGAATCATGCCTGTTTTAAATGCAGTGCTGAAGGCCTGAAGTTTAGGGCCATCCAGTACTGATTCTTGCCCTTGTCCCTCTCACAGAAAGATTTCTCCAAGTTCCTAGAAGTGTTTGATATTATTTCCTGTTGCGATTTTGCATTGAGGAAAATTATTAATTTGTAGATGTAGTTTTTCACTGGTGAAGCCCTGCCCATAGTTACATTTGAGAGATTCTGTCTCTATAAGAAATATTTTGTTATATCTAGTCATGTTACCTACTTGTTATCAAACTTAACCCAATTAGTTGCAAAAATGTTCCTCCAACTTTTTTATTTGAGACATGTTGCAACCATCAAATTGAAACGTAACAACAAAAATTTTCCTTAAAATGGTATTTTCCTCAGTTTAAACATTTGATATGTTCTATTGTGAATAACAACGCTTTTGCAATAGTGATTGTAGCTTAACATGTCACCAAAAAGAGTTCAACCATAACTGTGCATCATTGGACATAAATTAGATATTAAATAAAATTAATGAATTCGATAATAATCATGCTTTGTTATTCTTCATAAACAGATACATTTGCACTAATTTGATATTGGCAACATTTTCTGTGTTCTTTCTTATTTGTTATAAATATCTCAAGATTAGAAACCTTCAGGTCTGCCTTTTTGAAGTAAAAAGATAAAACCATTCAGGCCAGTGTTCTTAATATTTCTTCTGGTTTTGGATTCAAAAACAATTGTAAACCATCTTGTGGTGTAAATGAAAACTTTTTAATTATTAGCTAACAAACAAATCTAGTATCTGTATGACGCATTGTATAAGAGTAGGTGATTTACCCAATAACATCATGATGCAGCAAGTCACATGTAGTCAAGTAAAAAATAGCTTTTATTTTGCCTATGGCTGATGGAAACTTCATGCTTGGCTTCAGAGCGGTTTTACTGGAAACTTTGCATTAATGCATTTCCATTTAAATGTATCATAGCGGTCTTTTGGAACTTTTATCATTTAAGATAAATGGCCAACATGTTTATCTACATCTGTTCTTTGTAAAGTTATTGCCTTTATTGCCAGGGTTTGAATGTCGACTAGATTAAAGGTTATCTTTGCTGTTGTGTGCAATACATTATATGTGAATTCTGATTCTGATTCTGATCTAAACAAACCTTGTAAAGTTTTCTCCTGCTGTCTCTGGCATGATGATTTTATCATCAAACCAATAAAGTAGTCACATTATATTTGCTCAAGTGGTCAGTGTACAAATGCTGGAATGAGGGGTTTTGTAAGAGTGGTTGCTTATCTCTTTATTGATGTTCAAACAATAGACAGAATTAGCTTTGTCTCGAAATTTGTACGCTAGAGAAGTGAACTGTTGTCTTGGCCCCTTGGCATAATGGCATGGTGGGATTAGTGCCAGGGCTGGAGAGTTCGAACAGGAGTGACGACAGAGGCCTGTGAGACTGGCACGGGCTGCCTGTTGATGATTACAGTGGCAGGGTGACCTTAAATGAGAGGTTTCCCATTCACTCAGAATGCTAATCCTCAGTTGAAGAAACATTGATTCCCTTTGTATTTAGTAAGGAAGGGTCGAAAAGGTATTTTTGGTATATCCTGTGCTCCTAAAAGTTTCAGGCTTTTAATAAACCAGAATAATTTTGTGTCGAACCAAAGTCTAAAGCCTGATCCATTTCACAAAATCCAGAAAAACAAATATGATACTGGAGCCAGCCAACATTATAAAACAATGCCATCCTTTGCAGTTCCTACGTAGTAGTACTTAGGACAAAAACAACTGTGAGAGAAGTAAAAGGTTTGAATCTGAATTTTACCTGACAAGCTTTTGCTTCATCCGGCTCCTTTTCTGACATTTTCTTATATATAACGTTTTATGGTGTTATTTTCTTTGGTGTTGTAACACATTTGTTGTGTTTTGTATATTTTGTTTTATATTGTGCTTTGTTTGAAATAAAATAAGAAAATGAAATAAAAATAACTGCTTGTTATGCAGTATTAATACAGAAGAAATGGCATTGATTTTGTTTACATAAAATATGGCTAACCTTCTCTATTACAGAGTTCAGGGATAAATGAAAATAACTTTAAAAAGCCATTCACATTTACCCTGGATGTAGCATGTCTGAAAACTTGATAGAACAGCCATCATTTAGAGCCTAAATGTTTAGCAAAATTGTGAAACAAGTCAAATGAACAGTGAAATGAATAAAGGGGAAAAAAAAAAAACATTGCTTGCTTTAAAAGATCCCATCAGCTTGGAACCACAAGATAGTCAAGAAAATGTCTAGGTACAACGTGTAATGTCATTTATGTGACGATAAGACATCTCCTGGTTATTATTACTGTAATTTGCTGATACAAGACAACATTGTGTAAGTGAGTTTATGTTTGCTAAATAGATTTAGATATGGCTCATTGTGTTAACAAATGTCTGCCGTGACGCTGCCATCAATGGTACATGGTTCTCACGTGAAATTAATGTAGAGTTAGTTTGTTGGAAAACTGATCCTGATATTTGGATTCAGAGCAAGATATTTTAGGATCTTTAGTTTGTCACTAATAGAGGCATCATGTTGGAAGTTTACTTTAAGTTTTAAGTTTAGATTTTTACTTACTTTATTTTAATTATGCATATGTCCCATAGATAAATCTGTCAAAAGGAATATGATGATACAGTCTACAAACCGATAGTCATAATTATTTTCTCATTTTGTGTCTAGCTCTCCGGTTCAGTGGTGTTAGCTGTGGGACTGTGGCTTAGGTTTGATCCTAGTACAACTTCTTTACTGGAAAATGGAGCTCCCGAAACGTTCTTTTTTGGTGAGTAGCATAAAACTTTTACATTAAAACATTCTTTAATATAAATATATATATCTCTGAGACAAGCCAAAAGCAGTCAGATTTCACTTTCGAGTTGTCAGTTAATAACCTTGTTTGTCTCAAATGGCTATAAGAGCCATCATGTGGGTGCCAGCATTGTTATGGAAGAACAAGAAGCTCTTCTCCTCTCCTTTTCAGCCACTTTTATCCTCTGAGGAACATCTAAATGACAGAGCATTAAAATATGTTTCATTGCAGACTGTTATTAACTGGGACAGAACTACTGTGTGTATCACCTGAAGATGTCATTGATGCCAATGTTGTGTGCAATTTTTATACATTTATGAATGGTTGTGGTCTAGCTATATGATAATTACAGTTCGGTTTGGGGTTTTTCCATTACAATTGACAAGCTATGTATACTATCTATAGATTGTCTATACAATCCACAGAGTGTTCAGAAAAAGTCAGAAGCCAATGAGAGTACAAAGAAACACCATATCTGCCCTTTCAGCCAAAGTTAAAGGCGTTTTCATCTGTAAGGAAAAAATTATAAAAAGATATGCATGAAACTGTTTAATAAATACAAAATCATGGTCATGTAGTTTAACTTCCATTGGTTTCCACTTCTTTGGACACAAGTTTCTGAAAAGCTAAATGAGTATGAGGATGTTGTCTGATAGTTCATTAATTATCAAACAGGGAAAACTTCCATCCAGGGTGTTTTCCCTGTTTAATAATCACTAAACTATGTTCACTAAACATAGTTCACTTGTTTAAACAATTTCACACAAGGCTGAAAGTTATAGTGTAGAGAGTCTGCCTACTGGTATGTTTTGGAAACCCAAGCTGACACAGGGAAACTCCCATAGAGAAGATCACAAGCCCCAGTAAGGTCAACACCCTGAAATAAGATACCTTTCAAAGAAAATGTATTGTCAACAGGACTCGGGTATAATAATATCTATTGATATATTTGTGTTTTTCCACTGTTTTTTTTTCCTGCTATCAAACGAAAGATTAGATACAGTATACCTCGAAACGACTAATAAACCGTTACGTTATTGCAGAACTGCTACAGTGCTTTAAAGGGTGGTGGTGGTGGTGGTGGGGGGGGGCAATATTGGGCTTAGTCATGATGAATGAGACACTTAAGATATCTGGTATTTCTCAAGAAAATGGTTAAGGTTTTAGTTTAAATAACTGTTCAGGTTGTATAAGTGCATTTGAACTAGAACTAGTTCTCCAACTAGACCTCTGGCACTTTATGACCTTAAAAACGGAGAGGGGCTTGTGTGTACTGGCTGAGAGAGGCAAATGCCCTTTTGAATTCTGTAGAAATAAGGCTGAAATATCAAAATGGAAAGGCACAGATGTGTATCTGTAGGTAGAGGTTTACATGTTTAGAGGTTTTTAGGTTCGTTTTGGTTTGGCCTATGGGATTTTTGTGTTAACACTCATTATATTCGTTATTATTATTATTATTATTATTATTATTATTGTAGTTTTAATAGTTGCTGTTATATTATACAGAAAAAGAAGAGGAATAGTCAGTAGTGTGTGTGTGTGTGTGTGTGTGTGTGTGTGTGTGTGTGTGTGTGTGTGAGTGTGTGAGTGAGAGAGTGAGAGATATTTGTTTCAGTAACTATAAAAACACCCTGTTTCCTGTGTGCTAAAAGTGTGACAGTGGCACAGTAGGTAATATAGAGATTGGTGGTATTATTTCGTCCTCCTCCCAAAACATGCTAGTGAATGGATTTGCTATTTTTAATTTTGCCGATTTATTGCTTTGGCTTTATAAATGTGTGCTGTATCCCGTGCTGGGTTTATTCCCTCTTCAAAGCCAAGTCTTCACAGGAACAGCCCCAGATGCAGTATAACAAGCTACTGAAAATAATAAATGAAAAGTGCTACAACTTGGTGTCATTTTTGAAACATTATTATTTATTTAAAAGCAAACAGAACACTTTATATTTAAATATTTTGGAAATGCCGACCACAGAAACATCTTTTCGATCATTATTTCTGTTGTTCAAGTTTATTTCTTAAAAATAATGATTTTGTCAAAAAACAAATTTTCCATGACGCAAACTAAAATATCATTAAATGCTATATATATTTCATATATAGCTGTGCTAGTGCATAGCTAAGACATGTTTGCTAAGTGTTATATGATTAATAAGAGTTTTTTAGGTTTACTGTGCAAATTCCTGCAATTTAATTCCTTTTAAATCGGATAATAGTAGCTGCGCTTTGGCATACCGACTGTGGAAACTTTATAAATATTATTAGAAGGTGTACAAGTCAGTAGTTGTATTCTGCTGAGACCTGTAGCAAGCTCTTGATGATGCAACATTCCTCCCAGGTGGTTGTATTTCCATTATATCACCTTTGTTTTCTATGCAACTCATCATGTTATCGAAACATACAGAGGTGTAATTCCTACATTACTGAGACCCACTGATTTAAATCGTTTCTTAAGAAGTCTCAAAAGGTAATTCCTACAATATTAAATTTTTAAACATCATTATGAAAGAGCTCTCGCTGTGTGCAGTGCAAATCTGTTCATTTGAAATCCACAGACGTTTTCTTATAGACTAAAATGGTGCCTGCTTCTGTCCCTGTTTCAGTCAGGAAGTAAAGGGAGGAACTGAGGCCTGATGTTTTCAACTCCTACATTCACAGTGGACTAATTGTACTCCCTTCATTGTGTTAAAAAGGAAACAACAGCTCTGTGCCTCCCTAAATTTTACTTTAACAATGAAGTAAAGTGCGGAAAAAACTGTCTTTTTTATATACTTCTAGCTGGGGTTTTTCTGTCTTGATTTGCTGGAAAACCTAAAGCAGTGATGCTTTACGATTGTCCAGATTTATCTGACTTACTGTGAGAGCACCATTAAAAAAGCTTGTTTTTATTAAGGCAGTTACTGTCTACTACTACTGTGTGTTTTCATACTGCTTTAAAGTGATCACTTTTACTTTTAGATCGTGCTTATAATTATGCTTATTTCTTTGAAATGAACATTGTAGCAAGGGGCTGTAATTATAGAATCAATGCCATCCTAGCAACAATGTCTTTAAGTGTCCTCAAAGGAACTTCCACCAACACCACACACCTTCTTATAACCTGTGCTAGTAAGGGAACATTGTTGTTATGAAGCAGGATATGATCACTAAAGGCAAATGGGATATGGTGCAGTATGTGGGGTTAATTAGCAAGTGGTGGAACATCAATTAACTAATTTACCAATGGTGGAAACCTTGGTGTAACCATCACACAGGATTTGACTAGTCCTGTGTAAAGGCTAGTCAGCATCTGTTTAACCTTACACTTAAGAGACCTTCCAAGGTGATCAGGAACTTTTACACCTGCACCACTGAGAGCATACAGATGGGAAACATCACGGCCTGGTATGGAAACAGCTCAGGGCATGACAAACGAGCCCTGTAGATGGTGGTGCCATCAGCCGAGATGACCTCAGCCATTCCAACAGTGCACTGTTCGCTCTGTTCTTGACAGAATTTCTTTTTTTTACTTTCTTAAGGCCAACAATGAGAGAGGGTGAGGAGACTCTTCTTTCTGCAGGCGGTTTAGGCCTTCACCCAGGAGAACACCAATGACTAGAGACTAGAGTTAAACACGCACATCATCACTACCTCATACTGCCTCTTTGCACGCACAAACACTTCAAATTTTGTACAGCTGCACTTTATTTGGCATTCCGTTTTTTAACATTATCTTCCTACATCTCAAATGCTGATATAAATACTGTGTATGAGTGTGTTTGCTATTTTTGTTTTGGTTTTTTTTGCAATGGCGCATTCATAAAAAAAAAGGTTTCACTGTGTCATACTGCATATGGTTTGGAACAAGACAAAATTTGATTCGTAGTTTAAAATCCAGTAGCAAAATAAAGACACCAAGAAAGCTCATCAGATACATGGAACTGAAAGGCAAATTGATTAAAATGCTAAATGTAATTTTTCATCAATTAAGTTTGTCTGAAATGATCAATTTCAATTAGAAAGTGATACGTTTTGACCAATCTAATTGTGTTATAAAAAGTTGCTTTAGGTATGTTGGGAGCTGTTAGAGGAGAAAACAGCACCTGATGAATTGGTTAGGAAGCTAAGTCATAGGGGTTTGTGTTTAAGCACACTACAGGGAAGCTTGTGTTGACTTAGGTGAATGTGTTTTGTACATAAAGGCTGGTTTAAGCTGCTCTATCACTGATTGCCTTTAATTTTTTTCTTTTGTTTTGTGGATGCTTTACTGAGAACAGCCCTGTTTTACATACACCAGAAGCTTATAACTCAGTTTAAACCAGCAGACTCACTGCTGCTGCTATACTTCTGCACTTTATGGTCCTTGGTGCAACACTTTTATTTGTTCAGAGGGAAAGTACCTGATATTCAAACTGAAACTTAATCTGCATTTTGGTCTGCCACGCAAATGGTTTAAAAAAGCTTCTTTCCATTTTTACTGACCGCACCGCAAACACTAGTAGAATTACAGCTTTATATGATGTAACGTGTTATCGGAAAAGGTAGACAGGTGGCATTTGTTCCTCTTTTTGAGTTGTTCTAAATCAGACTGGGTTTTTTACAATAAGGACTAACCATGGAAAAAATGTAGAGTGTATTTTATGGAGGAATGGTTCCAAATCACAAAATATCGATACACTGTTACTAAAATTAGAGCTAGGTGATATGACCTTCACACAATAAAGTACATCTTGTGTTTCCCATTGATAAATGTACTTATGTTTTTCAAATGTGTTTGTTTTGCTTTTAAGCAGTCTGTGGACAGACCTAAGTATCATACAATACTGTGTGCCGTGAGACGAATCACTAAATAATATTTTTTGCCATTCCACCCACCCCCAGATAAAATAGACACTTTTTCTAGTATTAAGATGTCCTATTAGCTGTCCCTTTGCTGCCAACTTGTGGTGAGATTTTGAATTGCACAGATGCATGCATGGAAGTGAATTTGGATAATTTGCACATTTCTAAGCCTCCCTTGTTTTGCTTTTTTGTTTCCAGCTGTATATATTTTAGTTGGAGCAGGAGGAATCATTATGCTTGTGGGTTTCTTCGGGTGCTGTGGAGCAGTGAGGGAGTCACAGTGTCTTCTGGGATTGGTGGGTAGAGCCATACATCGCTCCACAAGCCTCACGCAGTCTAGAGTTGCTTTATAAATGTGTTTTTTTTATTTATTTATGTAAATAGAGGCCAAGAAGTACAATTATGTGTCCTTAGGCAGTTGGTAGTTTTCTCTTAATGTGTTACGTGGACCTGTGGTATAGAATGAACAACTTTTTTAAATATATGTGATGGCTGGCTTTATGTGTCTTTCATACTACTTAGTAGTTGGTTGCTGTTGTGTAATTAAAAAGAGTTAGCTAGTGGGTGAGAACTGGTAACTGGTCAAATTGGGTAACTAAACCAAAGCTAAATGTGATTCTCTTGTCTGTTTTCTAGTTTTTTTCCTGTTTACTGATCATTTTTGGTGCACAATTGGCTGCAGGAGTTTTTGGCCTCTTGAACAAAGATAAGGTAATTCAATCTCCGTTCCATTCTGCAGGGCAGTTGAATATAAATGCTGATGGTATCTAACAACAAACATGGATGCTCTGTCTTAAATATTTTTCAGATCGTTGAGGAGGTTAAAAACTTTTACAATGAAAAAGGCAATGACACAGTCACCAGCTTGTACCGTCAAATTGTATGTCTCCCATTTTATTCCTAAACTTCTATCATAGCTGCTTTACTTCAGGATGACTCACAGTCACTGTTTTTATCTTTTTTAGCTATGCTGTGGAGGCTCAGAGGAAAGTTCTGAAAAGACCTTGTGTTCTGATGGTAATACTAAGGTACAAAGTGTTTTCTGTAGGTTATTTGGTTTCCTTCTACCTTTCTAAACCACGTAAGAACGTGACCTGACAAAAGACAAATTGGCCCATTTAAACTAGCAGCTTGTTCATGGTCTCCACCTCACACCCAGGGCTTTGGGACAGGCTCCAGGTCCACCGTGAATCTTATCAGGATGACTCAGTTACTGAACATTTGTGAGCGAGTGTTAGGACTGATTGCCTTTTATGACCGAGTGGAATGCTTTAGGAAAATGGGACCAACATTTCATTGAGATCCTGTAAACAGATTTATGTAATAATTTCCTAAAGGTACATACAAACTCAACAAACTCAGCATACAAGACTAAAATTATGCAGATATCCATTCCTCATAGAAATAAATAGCATATAATGCAAAATTCCCAAGGACTCAATACTAGACTAAAGCAACAGAATCAACCCAATTATAGCACAGTTGCAACATCATCACCTATTGCGAAACGGAAAAT
The DNA here is from genome assembly GCF_014805685.1 of Silurus meridionalis. NCBI lineage: Eukaryota > Metazoa > Chordata > Actinopteri > Siluriformes > Siluridae > Silurus > Silurus meridionalis. The sequence continues at coordinate 17,689,854 of NC_060884.1, read as the reverse complement.
TCTAAAAGCTAAATGTCAAATAGGTTTAAACAGACAATACATCATGACCAATTGCCTGAGCACAGTAAGTGATAGAACACAGAACTACACTAACGAAGTACAGACTCTGTCAACACTGACCAAATAACTGTAGAAAATAACAGGCACAGTGATGATAACGTGAAAAAACTGCATCTGAGCTGAGCTGTACTTCTACATAGAAACGGCCCTGCTCCACCCATAGAATTCATTTTTACTATTGTATTGTTCTTGTGTTTAGTGGTTTAATGTGTTCATTTCCTTTTTTTCTTTTGCTTCCATTCTTGTCTTCCTCTTATACATTCACATGTGCTGTAACACACAGTACCTAAAACAACGTTAGTTAGGATCCTATTACCACTTACAGGAGTGTTTATGAACACGAAAAGACATTTAGATAAAGTGTTGCTTTAATTATATTAGCTGTCCTTAACTCTTGATACGTCCAGCAGATGGCAGTAGTTGCTATGTTTAGACAGGTGATGAGCGCTGAAAAGCACTGAGGACAGGAGAAACACGTAGGGAGGTTAAAAGGAGCAGGAACAGATGGTGAGATGTTTCATGTGTCACTTGATCCTTTAAAGCCAGGGGAGGGCACAAAAGCCTCAGTTTTATGTGTATTAGCTGGAAAGACCTGTCACTTGGCTGCTCTTTTTAAGTCTTATGTTCATAATAGTGTTGTTGCACCATATTTAGGGCCTTACAAAGTAGAACAAATGTAATCCAAAATTTTATAAAATATTTTTTTTTGTTCCCCAGGATTGCATCAAAGCAATAGAGGATTTTTTCAATGAGAAACTCAGCATCATTGGATATGTGGGTGTTGGCATTGCAGGGATCATGGTATGTTCAGTATATGGACTGTCTGCATGTATAGTCTGGTATATTATGCGTGTTCTCATTCTAATGTATTTTTGTTTTGTGTACAGATCATTGGAATGATCTTCAGTATGATTCTATGCTGCGGTATTCGGAAAAACAGAGAAGTCATATAGCTGCTCACAGGCCACTGCCATAATTTCCTGTCCTGACCTCACTGAGCCAACACATTTACAGGCTTTGCATAGAGTAGTGTAAAGATATTGTTGCAGTTTTCTCATTTTTTTTGTTTCTTGTGTTTGTGCTGCATTGCCACTGCATTGATTCTGAGTGTAACTGAATTAACAATTGTATTATTTTGGGGACCAGTCACGATCGCAACCTGAATTTTACGACCAGTTTAAATATTATCATGCAAAGAAAGAATGCCTGGACAGCATTCTCTACTCTTCCTCCTACTGTGCATTACAGAAGAGGACTAAGTGTAAATAGTGTATGTAAAGAACAGATACTACTTGCTTTCTGTTGATGCCATGGATTTTTTTTAAGTGTGCAAATGTCCATCTTTACTGTAGTACTGTATTGTTTAGTTTAAGAATATAAGTAATGCTCTGGAAATGTTTTAGTGGTTTTGAAAGCAATTATTTCCAAATGAAGATAAATTGCTAAATCCTGATATGAAGATTTCAACAGCAGCACAGTATTGTGTGGTGTGGCATGAACATGTACCATTTACACTGACATTAAACACCCAACTTATTTGTGTCCTTTAAATGTCTCTTATAAACAGGGTCCCCAAACACCCATCAGTTGGTACCAGGCCAAGCAGAAGAAAAAAAAAATCAATTTATTTGACTAATATTTTTTTAATATGACAATTTCCACCTATGCCAATTTACAGCAATTGTGTTTTTTTTTTTTCTATGCATCAAGTATCCACTGATTCAGCATTGTAGTAATATATATAAAAAATAATAATAAAATTATATATATATATACACACACACACACACACACACACACACACACACATACAGTAATGTGCACATCATTTGCACATCACCTGTGCTTTTAATTATACTTACATTTAGCATGGCACATTTTTGTGATGATAAACTATATACTTTCTTTATATCATACATTTATTTCTATTATCTGCTTAGGTACCGCTTCATACTTCTACCATGATGGTAGGGCTTTAGCCTGATGCCAATCCCAACAAATAGTCAATGATTTCCATAGCATGCATTTTGTAGAAATGATCTAAAAGGCAATTTTGTAGCTACATGTTCAGGTTTATTTCGTTTTTTGCAAATAACAGTACAAAATGATATTGTAACACCTTATGATAGTCTTCAAAAACAGTTAAACACTGACTCATGATGATTCATAGCCTTGTTTAAGCTGACTGCAGTTTACATCAACATACCTAGCCATAAGGGCCATTGAAGTATTATGCATAAAACTTTATCTAGGACCTTCACAGTTCTGACATGATAAACAAATAAAATGTTTACTTAATAATGCAGTTACATATTCCATTCATTCAGTAATTGTTTTACTCAGAAGCAGCACTTCCACATTACTGGAATGAAACCAAACTATGGATATTCTCCTCTAGGAACCAAATGGAAGTGGTTTCTTTTACACCACATTATGGTAGATTATTACCATTTGAAATTGTCTGGTGCATATTAATAAGGAAACCACCAGTCTTGTAGAGGGAAAAAAAAAATCACACTAAAGGAATAATGGAAAGAGAATGTTTTGCTTTAGGTACAGTTATTCACTGTATCAGAAACAGTTAAAAATCTCAATAATGGTATGTGCCTTGTTTATAGACAATGGGTTTTCAACGGCACGTTTAGATTTAACTGGTCCACACAACTAGACATCCACTTAGGGGTGTCAATGGTTAGTGCCACAAAATCCTTTTGCCCACAATCTAAGAGTGAAAACTTAGGAATGGAAAAAAACCCAAACTGCTGTAACTACTATTTAAAACAATATGTTAAATAGTGGACTACATTAATACAATGACACAGTAAGTAATCCAGGAAAACACAAATAGATGACTGACTAGAGACACGGCACAAAAAGGAAGTAGTCATTTTGATACGTGCCTCCATAGTGACACAGTCCTCCCTCATTGAGGGGAAACACCTATAGATCCTTCTAGAAGGATGTAGAGCACCATCATGCATTCACACCTCTTGCAAAAGCTCTTTCCAAAAAGTGCAAAGACGTTTGTCACAGAAACACAAACTGTGTGCAAACCAGACAGGAAGTGCAGTAAGGCCGGAAACCAGATCAGGAAACAAACTATGACAAAAACTGCTGATCTGACTCCAGATCTGAGTATATTTATGCTTGTGTGTGTATCAGGTCCCCAGCATAGATTCAATGGAGGCTGTTCTGGAGATTTAGGGAGACAGGAGGTTAAATGGCCTTTGGCCAAGAATAAATTCACCAGCTCCAACGAAATACATAACTTGAGCAATGCCAAAAAGAGGTGCAATGACGAGCGCCCTGCAGCTCGCCCCCTTTAGGAAAGCAGATGGTCCTTCTTTTTTCATGATTTTGCTAAGAAAATTAGAGAGGGGGGAAAAAAAAGCAGATGCAAAAACAAGCACTAATTAGATATGACAAACACCATTCCTTTTCTGTTATCAAAAACTTTGAGACTACTTAGCTTTACATTTTAACTGGACAGCTTGTACATATTGGGCAAACTGGTTAAAACAACCCCATGCTAAAACCTTTTTCAAATAAAGTCTCAATTTTCTATTATATCTGAAATGAAAACTATTGTACTGCAATTAATTTAATTTAAGTCTCAGTATAATGGATGTGAAAAGTTCTACTTTCTGAATTAATCTGAGAATTGTCTGCTGATTTTGACCCAATACCAAACCAGTAACATCTTAATTAAATAAGAATTTCTTGGCAAACATTTAACTATCGGTGGTTTAAATAATTACCTCACACAGTCGAGAATTCCGTTGTACGTCTCCTCATTAGCACCTTTGTTCAAAGACTGAAGCCTTGTTTTTATCACTGAAACATGAGCAGGAAATGAGTGTGTGTAGAAACAGGAAACAATGGGGGAGGAACACAAAAATAAACCTCACTCACCATCACATGGGTTAACAGCCACTGCAGCAGTTGAACCAGCTGCACAGCCAGCCATGAACGACCAGTAGAATGGCACCACACCATCTTCAGAACGCTTACCCAAACGATTAAGGTTAGCAAAAAGAGGGAAGTAGACGATGGAGAAGGGCACATCTCTGGAAGCAAAGAGAACATCTAATTCACACCAATGTTCCATGAAGTGCTGAGAATTAGACAGATTCTGGAAACCAGGTAAATTCCACATCTGGTACACACATATGCTACGCTTACCTCATCAGTGTTGCCCCTAAGCCTTTGTATAGACCTTGAATGCCCTCTTTATGTAGAAGCTCTTTGGCAATCTGTGTTGCAGAGATGGTTTGGGCAGCAGAGCTTGGCACTACGTTATAAGAGCGGCTCAGCAAAGTGTTTGTTTGAATAAGCTTATTGGAATTCAGGATATACGGCATTCTCTGCTGAGCAGCTGCAAGGATTACAAGAACGTCAAATATACAGTTACATTTTGATACGCAAATATTTTCTATACACTAAAAATACAGCAATTAAAAGGTTCCACAGAGCTGACAAATCAGCTTGCAGTCTTAAATGGCATAAGCAAAGGGAATAAACTTGCCTAATCTTCCAGCGTCTTGTAGCTGAATTTTAAGCATCTCCATAGGAGTAGTAATGATTACTTGGGACATGCCTGCAGCACAACCTGCTAGCATCTCTTTAAACACTGACAGCCCCTTCCTGCAACACAGCAAATGTTTGTCAATACAATGTTCAAGATATGCAGTATGTATTCACTGTTCCCACAAATTTCATAAAGCACTGCATACCCATTCTTGGAAAGATGGTGACGAAAGAAGTCATTGGCTGCCAGCTTGATGGCCTTTTCAGGTGTGACAAGAGCAAGATTTACTGCAGCACCTAGAAGACAAAAACAGCAATTTAAGTCTATAGAACAGCAACAATTTTTCAAAAGCACCTATTCCCCACCACCATCAAACCACAAACAAAAACATGTATTAAAAAAAAAATATATATATATAAATATTAGTAAATGGCCAATAGGACATGAGCAAAGTTCAAAAGACTATGGAATGATCATAAAGAGGGATTTCAGATAATATAACTTAGAACAAAAACTGATTATTTTACAAGGTGGGGGAAACTATAATAATGGTGAAATTAGAAAACAAAAAAAGCAGGCATGTAAATGAAGGAGAAAGAAGAGTTAAGTAAAAGTCCCTCTGACTTAAAGAGCCTTAAGAGAGACAGTGGCTGGCAGTTAACGTATAGTAATACATATGGAACAGTTAGGAAAGCAAATGGTAAGGAATGTAGTTCTACAATACATGGTCAAGGGAGTTAGTAATAGTAGCAAAATAAAATTCAACAGAAATGTAATCTATGGAGAAAACACAGAGGAAAAAAATATTCAACAAAAACACATTGTGCCTAATTGTAATAGAGCAGAGTGGACAGAACCATGATAAATGATTTGCCTCCAGCGTGGCTGCGCCTTAATCGGCTAGCCTTCACTATCCCAGCGGGGACCCATGTCTGTAACATGAAAAAACACAGATGCAAACAAACAGCATTCCTCACATCAAGCGGCAACCCAATACAAAGATGGGCTGTTATGCTCAAAGTTCTGCTACCTCATTCCAGAACTACCAAGTAAACTCTTCCAATAGGCTTTGTGTGTCTAGCAGATGGCAATTAAGTGCAGCAAAATGATCTTGGTACTCAATTGTGCTTCATACATCACATAGACACAGGTATACTTTTCTATATAGAAATTACCAACTATGTGTAAGAGTTTCCTTGCTATTGAATAACATAAAACCAGTTAACTGGTTCTGTCATCAGGGACCAGAGACAAGTATCCACTCGCATAGCATATAAGCATAGACAATGTCAAATTAGAAGACGTTATAAGCTACTATTGCTCAAAGTCCAATGATTTGTTGTTAGCATGAACCACTTGAAACACTTAATATAAAATGAACCTTACCTCTGTACATGCCAAAGTACCCCTCTGATCGTACAGTTTTTGCTAGACAATCCATCCTAAAACAGAAAACCAAGTTAGACAAATGTAGTCAGCATTCCAAGACCATGTCAAAATATGGTCATGCTTACTTATACGCAAATGGTAACATGGCCCTAGGGTTTTAAACCCTATTCAAAAACCTTCCACACCTTAGAAGCTATAGACAAAAAAGCATGGAGTATACCTATATGTTACACATACCAAAATGAAATTAACCACTGATACTGGTGAGAAAGGCCACCTCAAGCTAAACTAGAGTCAAAGTCAACTCAGATGAAGGGCTCCCTGAATAGCACAGATACTGGAATAACAGGAATGACAAAGAAACAGGGTTGCTTACATGTTCCTGTAGACCTGTTGACCTTGTCTCTGGTTCTGGAGTCTTGTTTTAGCCAGGTCAATGGGGAACACACAAGTGACACCAACAAGACCAGCAATACCACCATTGATGAGCTTGGCTGGGAGGCTGATCAAGAAAAATAAAAGCAAATGAATTCATAACAGTAACACCAGACATAGTGGTGCTTGAAAGTCATGTCAAAAGACATGAAAAGCTAAAAATAAATGATTAAATTTCAAGCCAAATTAAAATATATGTTTTATACATACTTGATTTGCTGCTCAGACATGTTGAAGCTTCGGAAATGTGGATAATTAATGGAAGTGTTATTGAAATGTAATATGATGGACGATAGATACGTTGCGGATCTGAAAGTCGACAGAAATAGGACAATTGAGCATTAAAGCAGTATTATAAATACACACACACACACACACACACACACACACACACTCCCCGTGCAAATGTACACCGCCATCTTCATATTCATCAACTGACCATAAGTATTTTAAGCATAAGAGTTACAAGTCAACCAATTTTTCAAACTACAATCGAATTCAAGAAAAAGGTTAAGCTATTAACACCATTTATTTTTATTTATATATATATATATATATATATATATATATATATATCTATATATATATATATATATATATATATATATATATCTAACGTGCCGGTCCGCGAGCTTCGGTTCTATTTCTATAACATTTATTGTGTAATACATTGTGGCAGTAAGCTAGAAATAAAAGAACGCGACATTAAGATATGGGCCTGAATACAATCACGGTCCTGAAAGCTGTACGAAAAAACTCGGGGGGAAAAAAGGCGCAGTCTATTTGTTTAACAAAATATCTGTACTACACAAGAGCCCATGACCCCGGAAGACTGGCCTGGCCGACCGACTAACCTCACAGTCCCATGGGCGTTAGCATGCTAGCAGGACACATTGCCGGAATGCTACTACTAGCTGTCTAGGTCAAGTCATTTATGACTAAAAGATACTAAAAATCACTTAAAATTGGCCAAATGAACATTGAATTAAATTAACGTTGCAAAATATTTTTTAATATGCATGAAATGATCAATATAAACGACTCTCGTTTAACGTGGTAACTAAGTTATCCGATTTTAAACCAAACACAATTTTAACAAAAAGTGATCAGGAAAATCGTCTACTAAAATTTGCCACCTTTACGAGCAACACTTACCACTTTAATCGATTCGAAAACACCAAAAATGATTGGGAAATACTAAAAGGCGCGCTTCTGTACCGGTCCTCAAAACGGAATTTGAATGAATGAGTTGCTGGAAAATTCCACTGGCTTTTATAGTAGGCGGTGTCAACGTGCCTCGTGATCATTTCCTAACCAATCAGAATCATCTCCTTCACTCTGCGTCACAGGGCTGACCGCCTGAGCTCATGTGTGGTGTCAAATTACACATTTAATTAATTTATTCTTTTAAAAAGGATGTTTATTTTAATATCGGTGATGTATTAATGATTGGCATTTAAAACCGCAAAAATTTATAGTAGCACCGTATCATGTTTTTTGTAGAAGTCTTGTATTATAGTATTCTGGAAAATCTACCTATATTGTCAAAGTTGGGCGCGGTCCTATGTCTGGAAAAGGGAGAAAATATTACAAGCTTGATTTACCTTTTATACACAACTCAAAATAAAACATGCTTTACACACACACACACACACACACACACACACACACACACACACACACAAAATACCCTTATTAACCAAATCTCTAACTGTAAAAGAGTCATAGTTCTAGTCAAGTAATGATCTGCAGCACCAGACATCCAGAAATAGCACCTTCATCATAGTCACAATGTTATGTACACAGCTAGAACATTCTAGCAGCTCTAATAAAAGTCTTATATAAAAAGGTCTTATAACAGTCTTATAGTAGTTCATTTTTTATACCACTGTAAGACAGACATTTAGTATGTGTTTAAATTACAGTTAATGTGAAATTGTATGCCTTTTTTGCACTTTTACTTGCTATTGGCACCTCTTATTATCCTAGATGCAAGCCTATAAAGTAAATTACCAAGCAGTTCCTGCCTAAAGTGCTTTGTGTAATACTACTTTATAATCCAATTTAAAAATCAATAAATTATTTTTACACTAAATGAATGAATTTGTCAGTCTTTTAGTCTTCAGCCATCATATGTAAATCTATGTCAGCTGACAATCCAGTATTGTGTTACGCCTGGCCATCAGGAATGTGGCAGAAATGCCAATGACCATTAGACACAGGGCCTACAGTGACTCCAGTCATATTCTTGGAGATGCCAAAACGATGAGTAAAATATTAAATGCATATTATGAACAATATTTCTAGAAGGGAGACAGTGTTGGTTATGTAACAGTAAATTTTATAGCAAACATAAAAATCTTGAATGACAGTCAGTCTAATTTTTTCCTCATATGTGCTACCATGAATTTTTTTAGAAAATTTGTCAGCACTATATTATAAGGTCACACAATGTGAATTTATCTGATTAACAGATGTAATTCAATTAACAAACGGACAATTACCATAGGTGTAAGTTACCATAAGTGTAATGTTCAAGGAAAAAAATTTGACAGAAAAAAAAAAATTATAATCACTGGATACCTATTTGGAAGTTGAAAACAAACAATTTAGCATTTGAACAATTATTAAATAATCAATATGAAAGCTGACAGCCTGCACATTTATTACCTTGACCACATTTTTTCATATGGATCAATTTTCAATTTTTCAATTTTTTCCAGTCTGGCCAAACACCAATCATCATGGCATAATTTTTATGATGTCATCATATAGCCTTCTTACACAGTATTTTAAAACTACAAAAATACTAAACACTAAATTATTTTGATACAAAATATAAAGCCATTTTCATTGACCTGTCAAATATAAATGACAAACTCCTATTTTATATTTTAAATATGCATTTGAAATACATATATCATAAATACTGCTTATCCCCATACATCCCTGTATGAATAAATACATAGATATAATACATTTTCTGTCACTTGTCATTCTTAGAGTAACAGAGTTCTGTCACAAAGTAACAGAGTTCTGTCACAAAATTAAGAGGGCGGGGTTTTGTTGTTATGGAGACCAGTCCACCAATCAGTGACAGACAATGATGGAATTTCGTTTCCCAACTCTATTTAGCACGTGCCTTGAAGCCCGTGACCTGCAACTGAATCATAGGAGTTTCTCGCAGCATTCCGCGTTTATGTCATTCCGGAGAAGTCGAGGCGAAGCTCCTCTTTGCTCAGACCTGATAGCGTTCATGTCTGGGCAAACTAAAGTCTAAACCCCATTATTATTTTCTTGTCCTTACTTGTCTGCGGTACATTCTAGCACCATCTTGACTGCATTCTTTTTCCACAGGGGGCGACAGCAGCAGCCATTTAGAGTGCCACTGAACGTCATTTTAAAGTTGCAGTCTCTCTTTTTATTAAGCTCACACACTCACTGACATTCCTGTATCTTCATTTATAATTTCATGTAAAATATAATACTGTACAAATTACTAAGCAAAATGCCACCAATTATATTTAGAAACAAAACTGCTGTTCACTGTTCATCAGAAGTAATGGAAACATGAAACCTACAAGAAATAGTTTATTTGCCTAATAGCAATTGTTTATTATCATTAAGCAAACTTTGTTATTGTTAAAATTAAATAAATAAACTTTAAATTATTTACTATGTTTGGTGTTATTTGATTTGAACTTCATTTTAGTTGGATTTCCTCCAATATATACAGTGGTACCTTGACCTACGAGTTAATTTCGTTCCGTGGACGAGCTCGTATCTCAATTTGCTCGCACATCAAATCAGTTTTCCATATTGAAAATACTTAAAATGGCATTAATCCGTTCCAACCCTCAAAATGACACCCCGTTTTTATGTTTCATGTTATTAAATTGGAAAATACATTTCTAAATTACAAATCTTGTATAAAAAACAATAAAAAGAGTATGTAAATATATAATAAGGTTTTATTCAGTGTATCTTCCTTGGAGATGAGACGACTTGAGCTAACGAAAACGTGGTGTGTGTGTGTGTGTGTGTGTGTGGAGAGGGGGTAAAGGCGAAAAGCGGAGGCGGATAGTTTTTTACTATCACTCCTGTACACTACGTATCCCTAAACTTTAACATTTTGTACTTTTTCTTCTTTGCTTATCTTAATTTTTGTCACAATCTTCGCTTTCTGGCTTCATTTCGCCATCTAGCAGAGGCGTCTCAATTTTACCTCAATTTGTTGCTCGTGTAACTAAGCAAAAAAATCGTCTGAGTGACCGATCGTACCTCGGAAAACTCGTACATTAATTGCACTCGTAGGTCAAGGTACCACTGTGTGTGTGTGTGTGTGTGTGTGTGTGTGTGTGTGTGTGTATATATATATATATATATATATATATATATATATATATATATATATATATATATATGTGTGTGTGTGTGTGTGTGTGTGTGTGTGTGTGTGTGTGTGTGTGTGTGTGTGTGTGTGTGTGTGTGTGTGTTGTATGATTTGCCTTTTTGTAACAACCTCAATAAAGATTTTTTTTTTTTTTTTGCATCAGTTTAGTCCAATACAAACATGTGCCAGCATGGCAATGTAGCATGTAACTGGCTTTGGATTACTTACAGTAACAGTGTTACCACTTTTCTACTGAGATTAGCAAGCTCTATTTTAAGCATTGACCTGGTTTCATACTTGTAGTTATTGTTTTACCTTCATACTCAAAGGCAATGACACATGCCTTACAGAAGCTTCCTGGTCTTAATGCTAATAAACAAACACAATTTTTTAGGATGACCAGATTGTTGACCATATGAAGGCCTATCATGGAATACCACTGCTCATAAAATTTTAGCAGCTGAGCAAACAAAACAGTTGATTCACTGTTGACTGCAGACACGTTTTTATTACGTGTCATTTTTTTTTATTATATGTGCAAATCGCGTCAAAAAAACGCTTCATGTCTCCAAACTGACTCTAAAATGTAGCTGTTATGAAAACTATCACTGAAGCTGGGTTATATATAGTCACTCTGCCAGGGATAGGGATACAAATGTTGGACGGGTTTGGAACACTTGGCCGCACTGAATCTGCTTTTATGAGCACACTCATCAGTGCGTGTGTTACACATGCTGCAATGGCAGGTAAGAGCAATTGGGTAGGTGAAGTGAGAATCAGTATGAAGACCACAGCCGGGCAAAACTGCTGTACGATACTCCACATCCTGATAGGTACAGCTCCTCTGAACTAGAAAACGCGGTCCCACTAATTCCTTCAGGTTACTGTCCTAAGAGATGCATAACATGTAAAAGACATAAACAGAAGTGCATCACAAAATAAAAATAAAAATAAAATAATAGAAATGGTTCTTATTTAGCAATGCAGCACAAACAATTGTATATTATGCAAGGCTTAGGTTAAGCAGTATTAGTTTTTCACAGAAATTACAAGGAAAAATTATCTTTTACAAGGATCTTTTTGTGAATTGCACACATTTTTTTCTAGATAACGGTGCAAGTCTGTGCTTGTGTAAAGTGTGCATTTCTCTTACTGATAAGCAGTTTTTCTTATGAAGTCTCACACAGTGCTTTTGAAAAATGAACGCATTTTTCAGTCTGATGAAAGGTGTCACCTTATGCTCACTGGACTTATTTATTATCACTGATTTGTAGTTTCATGTTGTCAGTGGTAGATATAACTCACCAAAACCAAACGAAATAATGTAATATACAAACATTTAGATTTTATAGAAAGCCTGCAAAAGACTAATTTTCATTAAATATTAAACTTTAAATATTGCTATTTAAAGTTGCTGTTTTTAGGTTACTTACGGCGAAATGAAAATACAATTGTAGAAAGAAAAATCAAGAACCTGCTCGGTCTTGATTTCTTTGGCTCAGCAATATTTTGTTTATATATTTTCTTGCAGCACAACAGGATCGCATCAAGTTTTAACATTTTTTGTAACATCATCATGTTTCTGGGAACTCTACAAGCCTCTACTTATGCCAGAGAAGACCTAGCATTTACTGATAAGCGCTCACATTAGTTTACAAACTTGCTCTAAACAACAGGTGTCTTACCCTGGAAAAACAGAAACCCATGCACATTGTGGTGTTGATGGCCACACAGTAGTCACACTCTTGCTTTTCAACATAGAGAGTGTATTCTGTCGGGACACACATAGGTACAGCTGTTCCAACAAGAAGGCCTAGAATTCCAGCAACTAACACTGCAGCAAACATCATGTCTCTGGACAAGCTAAAATCAGAAAACAACACAAATGCAATAATGTTTACTGTCCATACTGTCAACTTTTAAAAAAGGGGCAGTATATAAGGTGCATATTCCTTTAACAGGTATATATTAAGAAATTTCCCCACTGTGGGATGAATAAAGGTTTATCTTATCTTATCTTATTACTGCAAATGAACATATTGAATGGCATTGCTGGAGTGTTTCAGTTCTTAAATCTACTTTTGTTCTAATTTCTAAATACAAAGTTCTTAAACTACAAATCCGTTATATTGTTTAATTAAGTCCAGGAAAATAATGAACAAAACCAGAAGCATACCTTAAAGAATCTTTCTTACCTGAGCACCCTGGCAGCCAGACTACTGTAAATTCTGTGATGATTCTGCTTTTATATTGTTCACCTTTTTATCCAACCTAATCCCACTGTCTCCTTATCTGAAAATCACCATAGTGCATCATTCATAAAAACATGGCCTCATCCTCATATTAGCTGCATTCACCATGCACATCGCTAGACCATACTAAAGGCCTGCTGGTGCTTGTTGCTAGGCTCAAATTTAAAGAGCAACTAAAAGGAACAGCTGTTTCCCAGTCAGAACTGGCCTTCAATTTTAATTATAGTAATAGAGCTTGGTCATGATGTAATTATTCCCTGTAATCATTAGAGCCTGTTATGGCAGCCTGAACATACATTAGCCGAATGCATACTCAATTAAATGAGAAATAAGTCACCTCACAATGAAATATTTTAAATTTTTTTGAAATATATTAAAGTCTAATAGTTACATTAATGAGATCTAATGAAATAATTTGTGTCTACAGCCTTTGTTTGGTAGAAGTCCGGTTGCTGTTGGTCTTACACAATAAATTGAAGTACACCAACATTTACATGATCAAAACAAGAATTTATTGCTGATATACTAACAGTTTACTTTATATTTTGCATACAGCCATTGCTAAAAGGCCATTGCTAAACAATTTCTTTAATTGTATAAAGTAAAACTAATTAAAAAGTGGTTTCAGATATAAACTCCTAGGCAAAAGTATTGGCCAAGCCCAAAATAGTGAAATATTAAGCTTTTATTGGTCTTAAGAACGAATCATTGATCAGAACAACAGTGTAGATGTCTTCCTGCTCTATCCCAGATTACTTTATAAGCTTGTTATCAGGATTTGATAGACCACATTGGGTTCAGAAAATAATGACTTATCTTTTAAGGAAAAAAAACCCAAAAGATATTTTTGGAAACTACTGTACACCAAAACAAGTGATAGATGTGTGAGTGTTAATTTTACATCAGACATTTTAATCATTATCATAAACTTTGACTTGTTTGGTGTGAGTTTCTAGCTAAAATTTTTCACTTCAGAAAAATCTGTTATACTATATATATATATATATATATATATATATATATATATATATATATATATAGAGAGAGAGAGAGAGAGAGAGAGAGAGAGAGAGAGAGAGAGAGAGAGAGAGAGACAAACTGAAAATAAGGAATGCATTGTAAATGAGAGAGTAAATGAGGGAGATGAGGTCATGAGTCATTAACTGTTCAAGGAATTCACTTCAGGGTTAAATATAGTATGTAAATGCTTCACTTCTAAGAAATTTAAAATATACACCTAGTGAGCAATTCAGTTACCAACTTGTAGCTTAACCACATTTCTAAGCAGCATAAAATGTTTAATATGTGTTCAAAATTAGATATTTTTGAAGGAATGTGCGCAGAATTAATTGCACAGTAGTTCAAATATGCCTCCTATCCCTGTGTAGGAATGAATCATTGACAAGGAAGGTTTGTGTGGCTGTCACTGTGTCCCTGTTTTTCTTTTTATATGTCCTGATAAAGAATATTGGGAAGAATAGAGTATTGGGAATATAGCTCATATGTTGGTATTTTGGTAGTGAAAAAAAATCCTATCACCACCAAGCTGCCACTGGATGGTCCTTGAACAACTACCCTTAACTGCTCAGTTGTATAAATGAGATAAATGTAAGTTGCTCTGGATAAGGGTGCCTACCATGCTGTAATTACTGTAAAAAATAAATATTTTCACATGTTGATCATGGAAACAATAATCAACAGCCACTGTATCCACTTCATATAACTGTTTATAGTCTATGACTAATTAATAAAAACAGTATGAGGTGCTGAACTAAACATTTTGTTTTGTCAGTTTTAGTCAGACAGAATTAATATTCAGCATTTTTGTGGTTAAGAAAAAGAACAGTCTGGCTTATCAACCACAAAAATATGTTATCATTTGAACATTGCGCTGAGCTTGGTACATTCTCAGTGTCCTCTACGTCAAACAAACCCACTTTATGACCCTGGTTATAAAAGCTCTGTTTAACAATCGAACAGCGCAGTGTGTGGCAAGGACATCTTCGTTTTTTTAATGAACATTAACTCACATTTTTTGTAGTTTCTCCTGAAAGACAGCATGCTACCTCCTATCAGTTATTCAGAGTGAAACAGCTACCTGCTATTTTCCTCTACAGGAGTGTAAGGAGCAGCTTTAAATACATTAACTCCAAAAAGAGAGTCTAACTAATCCAGAGAGGAACACCACCCTGCAATCACTGAAAAAGGAATTACTTTACTTTACAGATGTCTTTATTGCATGGATTTTGAGATCTGAAGATCTCTATTAAAAGCTAACTTTATAACAGACCAACAAAAAAACGTCTGGTAAATCTGTAACATCTGTAACACTCAGATTGTCTATAGAAGGATAAAACCAGGCAGTTTGAATTTTTGACAGTGGAGTGAGCTCTTGTCTTTGTTGTTTTATTATTACGAATGATGGCTGGTGATGGAGGTCCAACAGCTACGTTCTCAGTCTGGGACTATGTGGTGTTTGCTGGGATGGTCTTGGGAGCTGCTGGCATTGGGCTCTTTCAAGCTTTCCGAAGCCGCAAGGAAAACAGCAGTGAGGAATTCTTGCTGGGTGGACGGCAGATGACAGCAGTGCCAGTAGCCATGTCCCTCACAGCCAGTTTCATGTCTGGGATCACAGTAATTGGTACTCCTGCGGAGGCATACAAATATGGCACAGCATTTTGGCTCTTCGCCTTCTCCTACGCCATCATGTCCACCATCACTGCAGAGATCTTTGTGCCTCTGTTCTATCGCCTCGGCATCACCAGTACATACGAGGTAAGAGAGCTGGACAAACACAATTCACAAGTGAACACACAGTCAAAATGCTTTAGAGGTGGTAAAGCCACAAGTGCTATTAATTTAACCCCCTTTGGGACAAGGGAAAATAGAGAGTAATAAAATAGCTATTAAAAGAATATAGAAATTACTTTAGTGTATGATGAGTAGCAAGACCAATTAATAATAATAATAAAGAAATCTGTGTGAGAAATGTGATTGTCTTTATTAATGCTTTAAAAACCTTTTTCTTTTTCAGTACTTGGAGCTGCGCTTCAATAAGGTTATTCGAGTGATCGGAACATCTATGTACATAGTCCAGACAGTGAGCTGAGTTTTCATTTATTTATGGCAAACATTTTCATACATTTTACAGAACCTAATTGTCTTTGTATTGCAGTGGAAAAAAAGCCATGTGCGCACTTTGTTTTTCCACCATGTAATTGCCTGATGCACTAATATTCGAAGTAATGCATATAGTCATAAAATGGTCTGGAATGAAAAACCAACAGGTCAATGGCTAATTATCTAATGTCTTTCCCTCTGTCTAAAAGGTTTTGTACACAGGTATGGTTATCTATGCCCCAGCGCTTGCCCTCAATCAGAGTAAGTCCTGTTGTCGCAATATTATCAAATAGGCAAAAAAAAAGAATTATCATTAGTTTAAATAATGTCAACACTCTCTCTTTCACATCTATCAGGAATGATACCCATGCCAAAAGATAAATACATCATTGCTGTTATTAACAGGTGTTTATCTACAGAGAAATACAAAGTCCATGTGTCGGATATATCAAGTATTCGATTTGCTATATATCAAAAATTCTCACATAGTAAAAAAAAACAACTCTTGTAATATAAAAATGAAAATATTAAGTCTAATCCATCCATTCTAAATGGATCTCGAGATTATGATACAAAGAATGTTTCCTAAAGTGCTCTTTGCTTGTATTGTAGTTACTGGCCTGGACCTTTGGGGAGTGCTGGTGGCTACAGGCATTGTCTGCATCATATACTGTACCCTGGTCAGTAACATGTTACTTATTCTCAGGAATAGGGACCCACAGATATTACATATATTTGATGTAACAGACTGTGCTCATTGGTTCATATATATTTATAAAAATGTTTAAATATTAACACTTGGTACTATGTAATACTGTGTTATGTAAACCTTTAGATTGACGTATTTTACAATTAATTATGGAAATCAAAGCAAAGCTTCAAACAGCACTTAATGAGGAAGCTTACAGCACTTCTAGAGAATCTTGAACTGATAGTGCGAAAGCAACAGAACAGAGAGTGCACAACATAGTCTTTAATGAGCACAAGGTGCAGTCATTTGCATGTACAACCGCAAACACACACACACACACACACACACACACACACACACACACACAGGAATTTACAAACTTCAAAGATGTTAGCATACAAAGAATCTGGGACGTTTGAGAGCACTTTATTTCAGTGAGCATCGCTTATGGTTTATTCATTCTTTACACTTTACACACATTTTAATGGCCCGAAACTATGACAGAAACTATTCTGCATGATTTAATCAGCTGCCCTTGTGCTTACTATTAAAGATACAGAATGTCTTAAACATAACATCCAGTATGAACAGTTCATTGTTGCCAGTATGTGTGGTTTTTATAGATAAACAGAACCAGTTAAAGTACTACAAAGTCTTTCTTAAGCACAAGCTGGTTACCTATTTCAACATCTGAATCATAGGACCTAAAAAAATGTCATTGTACTCATATGTGGTCTGGAAAAAAAAAGCTAGTTATGCATATATAGTCAGGATTACTTCAGCTTGAACTCTCTTTCCAATGTTAGTTGAATCGAAAGACAAACCAGGCATGTATTTACATGTTTCTATCCAAACATCTTTAAATGATTTTCCTTATCTCTCATGTTAACTGTAAAAGCATTGAAGATGTATTGATGTGTGACGGATTCATGCTATTTGTTATCCGTGACTGAAATATGAAAGTGCACTTTATGGTAAATGAATTGATTGCTGTTCGATGTGTGTAACATGGCTTAGTAACATACAGCACTCTGATCTTCCTAACAGGGAGGTCTGAAAGCAGTCATATGGACAGATGTGTTCCAGATGGTCATTATGCTGGCTGGGTTTATAGCAGTTATCGCTCGTGGGGCCGTGATTCAGGGAGGCCTGGGAAAAATCTGGATGGATAACTACAATGGTGGACGCTTAGACACGTTTAGGTAATCCATTGGATTGAGAAGTGTTATAAATTAACCAGAGACAGGGTTAGCTTGTCACACAGTGACGGTCGTTTTATTGAATAAAACACCTGGGTGCATATCTTCTAACAATTTGGTTGTTTTTCTGGGTGCCCAAATATTAACTATCCCACTATCTCTCTAGTTTCGATCCAGATCCTCTTAGACGGCACAGTTTTTGGACCATAGTTGTCGGGGGCAGTCTGATGTGGGTGTCAATGTATGCCATTAACCAATCACAAGTGCAGCGCTATATCTCCTGTAAAAGTATGACCCATGCCAAAATGTGAGTATGCAATATGCATTCATCCAATTTTAACTAACAAATATCAATGGTAAATTAGTGGAATTCTCAGGTCTCATATCTCTTATTTATTCTGTTTCTATTGTTATATGCAGGTCTCTGTATGTAAATATGGTGGGATTGTGGGTTACTGTGAGCCTGGCAATGTTTTCGGGCCTCACCATGTACTCTATCTATAAAGACTGTGATCCTCTTACTAACAAAGATGTTAATTCTTCAGACCAGGTGAAGCTCACAAAAGTATAGTGATAAAAACAGGAGGTTAACTGGTTCCCAATAAATGACCCTGTATTTATATATGTGTGTGTGTATGTTTAGCTTCTGCCGTATTTAGTTATGGACATATTAGCAGAATTTCCAGGCCTTCCTGGATTATTTGTAGCAGCTGCATACAGTGGAACTTTAAGGTGAGGGAAAAAGCATCTCCATTCAGACACCATTTAAACAATACATTTGGTGTAAAAATGTTGCGCTTTAAATGGTTTTGGTCACTAGCTAACCAGTTTATTATTATTGCAGTACGGTTTCATCCAGCATTAATGCTCTTGTGGCTGTCACAGTGGAAGACTTTGTAAAACCTTTGTGGCCCAATCTGAGTGAAAAGCAGCTGTCATGGCTTAACATGGGCATGAGTAAGTTTTTATTACAGTTTTGATTGGCAGTTGCATCATATTTAGAATCAAGGCAATAAATCACACAGTCATTTTGTTATCTTGAAATGGATAAAAAATTTATTGATTGTATTTAATGATTGTAAAATGTAATTCATAGTAGAAGACTGTTCCTACTATCAGAGTAAATTTTATTATTACCTGAAATAAAAAGTGGATTCCAAACAGTGACTGATTAAAGAAGAAGAAAAAAACATGGACCATTGTTGAAAAAAGTGTGGAAATATAAAGCTGTGTTAGAAGAAAAAAAGAGTACAAACAAAAAAGAACATCAGAGAACATTAGTATGTTTGCACAGAGTATATAATTAGCAGCGAGTAAACAGGATCCTTTCATTTATCTCCACCTTAACATAACAGAGAGCAGGAATTCTAAACAAATATGTCCTAGAATGTTTATCCCAGAAACCATGTCATTACTGCATTTTGCTTTTTCTCAGCTTGTGTAAGTTTAACACAAGTGCTAAACAAGGTACGAACTAACTGCACCTTTAGGCTTAGCCTTTACAACGTTTCATCCAGATATAGCCATGTTAGTAATCCAAATTTACAAGCATGGTACCTTTAGTTACAGGGAATATTAATTTTAATGTAGGACTTGGCCTGCCACATATGAATGAAAGTATGAACCACCATTAACAAACAATATTCTGCTATGTTTGTCAGAATGGAAGCTTAAGCTAAGAGAAACCATCTCTGATGGATTTATTTAATAATAATAATGATAATGATAATAATAATAATAATAATAATAATAATAATAATAATTAATCCATTCTCTAAGCTTTTGTGTTGCTTGCATTAATGATTTACCAATTTCATTTAAATTTCTAGGTGTTTTCTTTGGGGCTTTCTGTATTGCTATGGCAGCAGTTGCCTCTTTGATGGGAAGTATATTGCAGGTAAAACACTGGAAATTCTATATTTAATCACATTGTACAAGATGATTTTCTCTCTCTCTCTCTCTCTCTCTCTCTCTCTATATATATATATATATATATATATATATATATATATATATAATTTTAATTCAGGTGTTTTCAGCTACAACCTCATATCACCACTGGCCTGCATTTTTTCCAGTTAACATATACACTATGCAGTGCTTTACACAGGAGACAGAATTGAGTTCATCTCATGAGTCCTCTGGTCTGAGTCGTTCGTTCTTTTGTCACGTGATTCATATATATATATATATATATATATATATATATATATATATATATATATATACATACATACTATGAAGGTGATTAAATAAACAAAATGAACACAATTATTCAAAAAAATATTTGTTCATTTTGACGAACGAGATTCAAAGATCCAAGTCACTAAACTGATCCGATCTTTCCATCACTTTTATGAAGGCGCTGAGAACCCAATCCATAGTTCGTTCCTGTTCCGCACTGTTCACGATAAACAGCACCCCCTGCTGTATGATCTTTGTCATGACACGCTATTTGATTTTTTCTGAATTTCTCCCTCAGGCTGCCTTATCTGTATTTGGAATGATCAGTGGACCTCTGCTGGGGCTTTTCCTGCTGGGCATGTTCTTCCGTTGTGCTAATTCCATTGTGAGTCACTTTGTGTAGTACTCCATTCTGTGACTTACAAAACATGTTTCGAATATATTTCTTTACTTACATACTCAATATTCATTTTGTAATGTCTAAAGTATTGCAACTTATGTATACTTAGTATCTCATTGCTGCCTAGTCATGTTTGTATCATGAAATATGATCATGACTTATTGAACTATTTTGAACTGTTTAATGAGTATAATGTTTACATCATCTCTCTTTGTATTCAGGGTAGCCTGTCTGGATTAATACTCGGTCTGATTATAACCTTGTGGGTGGGCATAGGTGCTCAGGTGTACCCTCCTTTACCTAACAAGACCAACCCACTTCCTCTCAGTGTGGACGGATGTAAGACTGGAGACACAAACCTAACAACTACAGTGACAGCATGGCCTATGACCCCACTGACCACAGAGCCAAGGCAAGAAATGTTTTTCTTCCGGTTCTATATAATCTACGTCCCACCACTAGAAAAATCATGACCTGCTTTTTGCCTGATACAGATAAATGTCTATTTTTATTCTGTAATAAATCTAAAACAGCAGCATCCTTATTTATCTTTTGCAGTGACCTTGCATAAATAAGTGCAATGACAACTCTTATTTATCATTCAGTGTTGTGAGACCAGCTATTGCAGATTCCTGGTACTCTTTGTCCTACCTATACTTCTGCCCTGTGGCCATGCTGGTGACCATGAGCACTGGGCTAATTATAAGTGCCATCACAGGTAAGATGCTATGACTACTACAAATAATAGTGAGATTCTGTTATTGTGAGGTTCTGAACAGTCAGTAATGCAGTTGACTGTGAACTCTGTATGTTTTGTTTCATTTCAGGTGGCTGTAAACAGGAGAAGATAAACCCAGATATGTTTGTTCGGAAGAAAGACCTTTTCTGCTTCAGCTGCAGTAGAACACGCTCTGAGGTAAAGCTTCTCACTTTTTATAATGCAATGTATAAAATAGTTTTTTTTCAGGCATAACATAGTTAACATAGTTTGTAGTTGGTGTGTTTGCATGTTAAAGAAAGATCCAAGACATTTTAAATGGAGTAGTGAAGGTGGGACACAGTTTGGGTGGCCAGAGCAAAGGAAATCAAAACATGCTAACTGCATGTTTCAAATTTGGCTTAAACCCGGCTGTTATGTTTTTTTAATTTATTTTTTTATAGTAGTACCATTTGCTATCATTTTAGATTTCTGCTTGAAACTGTTTTTTAGTCATTAGGAAATTTGAAGAAAGTCTACACCTCCTTGACCTAATCTCTATTTAAAGTTCACATAGCTTCTTGCTGGATGTAAAATTATAAATCATTTTAATATGGAGCATACAACAAAAAGAAATTATGAATGTCAAACTAAAGTGTCTGTTTATTAAAGTTATTATTTGAAAGCCACTTCAGACATCTCTGTAAAACCTTATGAAGTTAAAATGAAATTTGCAATTTCTTCTTCTCTGAATTTCTTAACAGAACCCTGACTTGGTTGAGAAGACCGGACCAGAGCATCTGTATGGCTTGGACAATCCTCAGTTCACTGACCACGAACTGAAACTGAAGGACAGTGACAAGATTACCAAGTTATAAACCATTCTTTTGTCACCGAATTCATAGCATACTCATGATACTGTAAACATGACAGTACTGGCTACAGGTTGAATGGACTAATTCTGTCCAGACATGGAGATGAGAAAGTGGTCTTTTTAATCAAACACTTGATTACAACTTTCTTTTTTGATAGCATGTGTAATATTTCATAACTTTTTAGAGTTAAAATCTAAAGTCAGTTTATTTATTATTTTGTTTTGAATTTTTTTAATGCAATAAAGACCTATTATAGCAGCATGCTGGGACCATTGTACAAACTGCCTCCTTATGTGTGTGTGTATGTGAGAAAATGTGTTGTACAGTATGTATTCCTGCCTTATGCTCATCATTCCACTAATAAGTTTCATATCTACCGGGTCAGGATAAAGCAGTTATAGCAGACGACTGAATGAATGTATGAAAAGGGAATGTTTTATCACACTATTAAAACTAAAATATACACATACATTTGGAGGTGATTTTGAATTAATAACAAATTGTGTTATACATGCAATAACAAAGCAAGACCTTTACTGAGAATCCACTATAAAAAAAAACAGCACAGCACATACACACAAGGGTTAAACACGCTGTAGCTGGCTACCTGACCCGACAACCTGTTTCCTTAACAACTAAACCGTACAGGAAGGAGCATGGGAAGGCTACGCCCTCCTACATGCCTGTGAGACTCCATTCTTTAGGGAGTGGAAAATAAACAGAGCTCACCGAATGAGGAAAACAATACTTACTACTCACTATTTATGTTTTTTGTCTTTGGAATCATTCCCTCTTAAGGTTAGGTGAGTAAAAGAAACTTTACTGCTTTATGGTACTACAATCTATGTGACAATAAGAGTGAATAAGTATTTAATTTAGAGTCAAACATTACAACCATATTGCCATCCATACAAGTTTTTATCACTCATGGTTTACATGTTCTAAAAGGAAACAGGAAACCTTTTAGCTGGGAAGGAATATGACCATGTAAATACTTTAGCCAAACCAGACAGCAATCAATAGGTAGAGCAAGATTTCATTCTAGTGCCATGTGAGGTTTAATAACTATTTCTGTAATGTAATAGAGTGATCTGAAGCGTCATTTATGCAACACTCATAAGATAAAAAAAAACAGTTTAATATATATATAAAAAAAGGTAACAAATTCTGATTAGCAGTTAAGAGGTCACATACTCATGACATTTATTTAAACTGCTTAAACTTTTTACAATAAATATAACACTGTAAAATGTACGAATGATTAATATGAGTTCAAAATATAGAAATGTGCATTAATCCTAAATGAGTTCTTTTAATTAATTTAAAATGTATTTTCTTATTCAGCAATCGGATTTCTAAAGCCAATGCAAACAAGTTAGTGTTATTTATATCAGGCATATGCAAGTGTTTCTATTAACATTCCAGAAATTATCAGTTACAGGATAAAAGCCAATGTGGTTCAGTGCATTAAAAACGTTAGTAGTGGCCCTAAAGTATTTATCAAAATTTGTAATAAAAATTCAATAATTTTGTTTCTAAATTAGGGATATAATAATAGCCAACACTAATTAAAACAATACTACAGTATTCATTCTTTGGGATGACTGTGTCACAGCACTCCTTCCCTAACATCAGTGCCTGGTGGCTTGCAGTCATGTTCCAAATCTAACTGAAAAGCCTTTTAGAACATTGGAGATTAACAGCAATGGCTGACAAATGTGGAATGGGTTCTTCAGCAGCAACAGATGGGTTTGATGTTCAGCCGTCCATAAATATTTGACAGTATATGGTAGATTTATCAATAAAAATGTCCATACAGAAATAATTAACGTAACTTTAAAGCTTTAATAAAACTATACAATTCTTGTTACTTTTTTAAAGGGCACAAAGGACATCTGGAAAGCCATGGATCTGTGCAATAAATTGCCTTTGATGTGTTCCCTTTTCATTGTACTTTCCTTCACTCTACACATTTTTACCAGTCCAGCACCTGTACATAATGCAAAGGAAACAACCAGGCAGAGAATACCAAGAAAATACCAAAAAGATACAACACAACAGGCAAACAACTCATATAATTATTCAACTATTAATGCCAGCATAAACAGTTCAAGTACCAGCTCAACAATTCCAAACCAGCATAACAGTACAAACAGTACAGTCTATAACAGCACACAGCACAACTCACCGATGCCCAGCCCAACAGCAGAGATTACAACACATCAGATAAACGCATCTGCCACTAAAGCAAACTTTGCAACACAGTCTGCTTCTGATCCCACAAGAACAACAATCTCAACAACACTCATCCTTCCAGTATCCACTGTGCATGGCAGTAATGAAAGCACATCCAAGTCCACTTCTACATTCTTTACCACAGAAATGGCTATTGGCAACAAAACAAACAATGAAACGGCAGGTAAAAGTATACACATACTATTACAAATGCAAATACTAATACACTATTAGGTTTTCATATTACATTTACACTTATGTATGTTCTCTGTTTACTTTAATTGTTTAATCAGGTGCTGGTCTAAATCACTCAGAAATTTCCCTGACCATTTTGTTTAGTGTAGTACTTGGTGTGATAGTTCTAATAATTCTGGGGCTATCTGTCTACAAAATGACCAGGAGCAAAGGAGCTCAGTATTCTCATCGTCCTCTTCACAATGAAGAAACAGGTAAGAGCAGCTTTCTTCACATTGAAGACTTCAGAAGACCATCAAATTTGTTGTGTTCTAATTTCAGTGGTATATTAACAATGTATTACATTTCATACATGGAATTGTAGGTGGGCAGTTCACAATAACAGATGATACCCTAGTAATTTCAGGAGGGCTCTATGATGGACCTCGGATCTACAACTCCACAGTAACAGCACTTAACGAAGACCCACCATTTACCTACACACCTACTCAATTCAGACTGGAGTTTTTGCATGAGGATCATATTCCTGAAGCTTCCCCCTTCAAAACCACTGACCAAGAGCCTTAGCAAATCAGTCTTGTATGTTAACACTGAAAGTAAGTTTGAATATTTTTATTTCATGAAAAGAATAATAGGTGAAACAGATATACATAACTGTAACAAGAAATGCTACTTTTAGAAATTTAACATAACATTCAAATCTTATACAAAAGTGTGAACACACAAGCAAACAAATGTGGAATATTCTACCCGGAAAACATATTTCCCTTTATATCTAATACTTTATAAATAATATATAAATAAAATCTTATACTTTATAAATATTCTCAAATGGAAATGAACTGGAGAACCAAAAACAAGTTATTAAGTGGTTAAGTTAGTAAAAGTGGTTAAGCAAATATTTTTTCTGTAAATTTCTTCTTTTTCTTGTCTGAATTGGTAATGGTAGCCCAACCTGCATCCCGCATTCTCTTCATAGCTGCTAATTTTAATGCTGCTCCAGGAGACTTATAAACAGCAGAACCCTGTGCCTGTAAATAAACAACACTGTTACCTTGGTGCATTGTTCTGAGTTTTGTATGTTTACTGTCATTCTGATAAAGTATTAAATATTACAGTATAAATAAGATATGCTGAATGATTCAATATATAGCAGACATAACATTAAAACCACATAACATGTTATAATAAGATTGATTATCTTGTTACTATAGAATTTGTCTAGAGGTGGGATATATTAGGCATATAATAAGCAGTTAGTTTTCAAAGTTGGAAGCAGGATAAATCAGCAAGCATAAACATCTGAGCTGTGATGGTGTACATAGACGGGTCAGAACATCTCCAAAAGGTTTTATTTTATTTTTTGCTTGATTGTCACGCTTTGCAATGGTGCTCAAGGCACACCAATTCATGTGGGGAGCAAAAGTTAGCTTGTCTTGTCCCAAAATACAAAACAGCTACTTTCATTCTGTCTATAAAAGAGAACTGCCAGACACACAGCACCTTATAGTGTGGACATGTGCATAAAAAACCCATAGAGCACTAAAAGAAGGTGGCCTTGTCTGATGAATTACATTTATTATGTTGATGGTCAGGAACGTGTGTCACACATACCTGTGGAAAGATTGCACCAGGATGCACAATGTGAAAAAGGCAAAATTACAAAGACTGTGTAATGTTCAGAGCAATGTTCTGTAAGGAAACCTTGAGTCTTGGCATTCATGTGGCTGTTATTTTACATGTACATCTTATCTAAATATGCTACAGACCGTGTACCTCCCTTCACTAATGGCAGCAGCCACTTTATGCAAGATAATCTTACTGTTTTGGTGCTAAATACCACATCAAGGTTACCAAGGTTAAGGTTATAATGTAAAATTGTATATGTTTCATACATACCTTCTTGAATAAGCCTGGCCATACTGTTCCAGGTTCTTCTGCTTGCTTGTTAATCACTGTAGAGAAACTCTGCGGAAAGATATAAAAGATACAAATCAAAAGGATGTAAAACATTTACTGTGCTCTGTCCACTTTTCAAAATCAAAAAAAAAAAAAAAAAAAAGGTTTTTAATAGCAAAGGTAATTCTGCATTAGAGAATAATTTACCAGTACATCGTTTTGTTCAGAGCTATCGGACTTGGGATCCAGCTCCAGGGTGCTTTTCTTCCACGGCGCTGCTTTCTCTGTTGAAGGTGGTGTGCGTACTCTGAAAGACTATAACAGAGGTATTTCATTCACTCAATCCTGCTATTTGCTTCAGTCAAAAATAGTAGATATGCTTACCCTTATTCGAGGTGTTGTTCCTGGTTTTGTTCCCAAAGACCAAGATGGTGTTTGAAGACAACTTTTCTCATCTAATTTCTGTTAATAATCAGAATAAATGTTGTTAAGAAATCACATCAGCTGTACTAGATTAATCACCACAATCAATGTAAATACTTAATAATTGCTAACAAAAGGTGTTGCTGGGTCTCTCTTCTTTGAAAATGCAGAGGTTGATATTTTGATGGGAACATCTGGCATTTCAGACCCTTTCTCAGTTTTTGAAGGAGTCTGCAGCTGCAAATAATCAGTTAGTAATTAAAAAAAAAAAAAAAAGATTTCCAGAGTATAATAAGAACATTAAATGATTGTAAATAATACCTTTGGAGTCTTGTCTTTTTCAAGGAATTTAATTTGCTTTTTTAAAGTTATCATTTCTTGTTCTAGACACTCCTTAAATACGTAAAAATAAACAAATACATTTGTAAATATATAAAGCTGATTAGATATGATTAAGAATTATACAGAATATCAATTATTCTACTGCACTTAAAGGTAAACCTCTTTCTTTTTGTAAATATCCTTCTGAGATGTCTGCAACTTAGTAAGTTCTTGCACGTGCTGCTGCAGATCTTCCTGTAATATCTCCAACACAGTTACAACTTTGTCTACAAAAATCTTTTAAATAAACAATAAAAACAAAATCTAAACTTACCTTTTCAATATTTATTTCATCAAGTTGTTGTTTTAGTTGTACATTTTCAACTTGAAGATAGGACAGCTCCAGCTCCTACAAAAGACAGGTATTTCAAGTGCTGTACTGCCTTAAATAGACAGCAGATGGCGCTGATCTTATTTTCCCCACAGTATCCCAGGAGTGGAAATAGCAACAGTGAATACAGTCATGTTGATTAACTTGCTGTTATTATTTCTGACTCTCAGGACCCACCAAATTATTATTGTGAAATATACAGAGAAAAGTAACTGAAATATGCTTTTACAGGATGATGTTCCTGACAAAATGCAAGATTTGTTCTTTCTCAAAACCTGGCCTGGCTTATATAAAGGAGAGTACATCTGAATATCACAGCAGTAGAGTAGACCAATATTTGCTATTTCACATTTGGGGTTATAATATGCGGTTGTATTTTTGAAATCCAATGAATAATTACCAATGAGGTTTTATTTGCATTAACTTCAACTTCTCGCATTCTTTTCTCATTCAGTTCAGCATCCTTTTCTTCCACCATTTTGTCATACTCATGCTATTAAGGAAGTAAAAAAAAAGAGATTTAGAGAAGTCACAAAACTTAATTTTAGGTTTTTACGTAAAAAAAAAAAAAAAACCTGAACATCCTAACAAACTAACTACAATGACTACTTAAAAATTGTTTATAAACATTAATTTTTACCATCTTAATAAATCAAATTTACCTTATGCCTTTCCATCAAAGCAACCATGTCAGCTATCTTCTGCTGGAATTTGAGTTCAGTGTCTTCCTTGCACTTTGTTGCTTCCAGCGATGTTTGCTTCCACTTCTGAACCTGTAATAAGCAAACCAGGTTTCTAAAACAGCAGCACTAAGCTTTTACAGAAAAAAAACTGTGGATGCTTTTTTAATGCTTATAAACGATAGCCACCTTTGCTCAATACCAACAGAACCAGTATTTTTTGAGAAAAAATAAAAAGTGGTACTTGAATTTGAATAGGAAACTTATCGTGACTAAAAGGCAAAGAATCTCACCTCCATTTTAAGCTCAGCCTCAGATGCTGATTTGTTTTCCAGTTCAGAACATATTCTCTTGTACTCTTCTACATGGTGGTCTGTCATGTGTTGGAATTCTCCTTTTAATTTAGCTATCTTTTGTTATAAACATCAATGAAAACAGCATAAGTATTGATATACAAAAACTAAAGTGACTAATATTAAAAAACATATTTCAGAAATAAGTTTTAAATAAAATGTAAAAACCCAACCTCGTTTCATGCTAAAAATAACACTTCCTTAGCTTCAAAACAACATTCTACAAACTATTCTGCAGTTTATACAATACACACTGTGTAGGAAATATTATGTACTTCTTTTAGATTTTCGTCCTGAGTCTTGGATTTGGCCTCCAATTTTGTTTTTAGATTTGTGATCTGAAAATAAACACAGAAAAGAGGTTAAAAAGTAAAAGGTACAATTCCAAGCTTGATGTGCAAACTCCAGGAGAAACTGAGGATGACTGTTCATGTTCTCTTTTTTATTTGATAAAGAAAATGTTGCACTGCAAATTAATGTGCTCTAAGTTGTAGAATAAAAGTTAATTAGTTGAAAAATGACTTATTTACTGTATGTAAGGAGATTTCTATGGGGCCTACAGATCACAAGCAAATTTGTCTGGGGCTAAGAAGAAAGAATCAAGCACAAAAGGTGCCCTATAGAATTTTTAAGCAGATTGGAAAAGGTAGAATTGTGCAGTAACAATGTAATCATTCTTTACTTATACGCTTATACTGCCACATTACTCAAGCACTAGTATTTACTGCACATATTTGCCATAAAGAGTCACATTTTTTATTATAAAAATACATTTATTTCAGAATTTCATAGTTTTACAATTATGTTAAACTGATAATAATTTGTTTAAATGCACAAAAAGTGCAAACAGATTAATGTGTATGCAACATTAGATTGTTCAACACAGTGTGTAGCAACCTATTTCATTTAGAATGTAAGTATATGCAATCCTGCTTTTTTTTTTTATTTCTTTTTTAAATGTGACTGTTAGCTGCTACTCTGACTGCAACAATCTGCTTAGACATTAATAAACTTGCAATGTAGCTGTGTCCAATTTCAAAAAAGTTGGGACAATGTGTAAAATGTAAATAAAAACAAAATGCAATTATTTGCATTCTCATAAACCCATATTTTATTTACAATACAGTGGAACCCGGTTATGTCACCGGCCTAGGGGACGCCAAAAAGCGTCAAGATAACCGATGATCGAGATAAACGAAAACCAATATGGCGGCAAAATATTAACGTGCTTGAAATTTCTTTATGTACATGATGTGCGTTATTAAATGAGGATGTGCATGCACGTGTTTTTGGAGGTTTTTTTTTTACACAACAGCGTTGCCGCAAGTTGATTGGTCATGCGGATCGAGATAACCTGTAATGCAGATAAGGAGGCGGAAGCCGAAGTAAAGGCAAAGTTTATTGAGAATACTCAGGAGATAATCCAGCAATACTTGTAGCGAAGCATGATATCCAGTGGTGCCCGAAGTTCTGTGAAAGCAGAGACAGTTCGTGTAGAAAATCCACGGATCCACGCTATGGAAAGCGCAGCGCTGGGCAGCAACGGATAAACGTGGTGCAGACAGCGTGAACATGGAAAACAGCAGGATCGGTGTAATCCGGGGTGCCGTTGAGAGAATGCGGAGTCCGAGAAGAAGGGTACGCAGCGGGATACGTATACACGATTACACAGACCGCCATGAACCAACACATACGATCATGCACAAACTATAATGGACCGCAGTGTGTGGAGGTGAGGGGCTTAAATAGGAGATGGGATGAGTGGGTGAATAAGAGTCAGGTGTGTGTGATCAGCATGACTGCGATGAGCTCCGTGCGGGAGATGCCGGGAACGCCGCTGCCGAAGGGGGTGTGGCAGGGGGATTCCTGACATAACCGACGTTAAGTGGCAAATTTGCCCCCCTTGTGCTCAAGATGTTAGGGTTCGGCGACATAAAAAAAAAAATCGACATAACTGATTAAAAAATGCTAAGACAAAGCGAGAATTTGGCAGTTCCACTTAAAAAACGTAGACTTAATAGGGTTGGCGAGTTAACCGAGGTCGAGATAAGTGGGTTCCACTGTATATACACCATTTTAAGAAAATAATAAAGTCATTTTAAATTTGATGGTGGGAACAGGTCTCAAAAAGGTTGGTACAGTACAGTAGTATCATGTTTTCTGTCTGTCCAGTTGCTGAAGTTTTGGAAGAGGAATGTTGATCCATATGTGTCCGATACAGGATTCTAGCTGCTCAACAGTTCTGGGTGTTCTTTGTTGTATATTTTTGCCAAATGTTTTCAAATGACATCAGACATCCAGACACTTCTAATACGAAGTCGTTTATTAACCTTAACCCTATTGATATATACAAATATGCAAGGCCCTTCATGAAATGCTTCTGGATGGAAGTATTTGTTGCTCTAAAACCTGTATACACACACTATTCAGCATTGATAACTATAAAAATATTGCAACCTGTCTATTCCACAGGCACTAATGCACTCCCATACCATCAGTAATGCAGCTTTTTGAACTGAGCTCTGATAACAAGCCAGATGATCCCCCTCCCCTTTAGTCCCAAAGACATGGTGTTAAATGAGCTTTGGCACAGAGAGGATGGCAGCGTTTCTGGATCATGTTCACGCATGCCTACTTCTTTGTATAATAGAGGTACTAGCTGTATTTGTGGATGACCTGGCAAACTGTGTTCACAGACAATGATTTCTGGAGGTGTTAATGAGCATATGCAGTTATTTTTATTTACAATTTACAGTGTCCCAAACTTTTTGTAAGTGTATACAGTTATAACAGCAAGAAATTATCTAAAGATCACGTATCTAAAGTCACATAGCAAAGATAAAAGTACTGGTTAAAGATAAAATAGATGCTCTGCTCTTATCTCACAGCTAGAACATGTAAAATGACTATTTGTTTTTTATTTAAAATCCAAAAATAAATAAATACCTTACACCTTCACCAAAATAATCACCCCGTTTTTTTCTTGTTTTGGTGTCCATTTTTGTTTTTGCCTGTCAATATGTATTATGTATAGACATGACAACTTTTGACTTGATTTGTTGTATGACATTTGCATTTGTAATATCACTGTGGCTGTACTGTTGGGCCAGAACTGGGATAAAACTTGTCTGAATAAGCCATATACCAGCTCGGAGACATCAAATACCATTACTGCTCAACATCAGGCACAAGATTGATGGGGCTTAAGCTTTTTTCTGCTGAACTAGTAAAAGATTGATGGCAGTCAGCTGATTAATAATGTGAAGTTTGCATCATAACCCAATTGAGTTGATGAGCAAGAGAGCTTATGGCAGCCAGCTATCGAGTAATGAAGTTATTAAGCAGTTTCCGCATATTTTCTATTTCAAACCATGTTTTATCAAGAGTTATTTGAGCTCACTGCTTGCCTGATCTTTTTATCCACTGGGGAGAGTAGTATGTTAACACTACACAGTTTGTGTTCAATTTTTTCAATGTGTTCAACAAAAAATAAAAGAAAAACCTATGTGAAATATTTATTTTTTTACAGGCTAGTTTGAGTAGCTGTATCCTAAATTGTATATTATATCATGAGATTAATATGTATGCTCAAGGAAGAGCAGACATTACTAGTTAAGAAATCTTGTTTACAAGTTGCCTGTGATATCACTATTCTTATAGAGATGTCAATAGTTCAAATATTAAAATTATGCATTCTTTAAAAGTTATTAAAGACTGGTCAATTACTATTGATGTAAACTATTGGACAATATTTAATAAAGTGTTTTCATCCATTTTAAGTATTATTAAATCTTTCACTCTCTTCTTCGGACAAATAAAAAGTTTGCTAAAAACATCAGATAATGTCACCTTTACTTCCAGTGCTTTGACTTGTCTTTCTTTCTTCATTAGCTTATTCTGTGAGCTTTTCTTCTGAGGATATTTAGAGAAAGGACTGTTAAGTGTATGCAGCTTCAATGTCACTCATCATAATAGGAAAGAAAATTCTATTCCATATGAATGAGAGTAAGTTCAGTTCAGTTTAACTTACAGATTCTTTTAACAGCTCCTGGATATTCTCATTCTCTTGACGTTGCTCTTCAATTTTTGCATTTAGTACTTCCAACTGCTTTCTGTATAGCATTAAAATAAGAAAGCAATACTGTCAAAATGCAATGTGATATGTTGATATCTCTGGCATAACAATTTTAGCTTTAAATGTCCTAATGTTGGAAGAACTACATAAATTAGAAGATCTGCCTCCACAGGCAAGTAATTAACTCTGTACAGCTCAAGGGTACATGCTATTTCTCTGTATGAATGACATAGCCAGAACTAAAGTTTTCTTATAAGATTTCATGATATCAACTATTAGGAAAGAAAGGAGACAGTAATTTCTAAAATGTCATCTTTACCAGCATGTGGTAATATTTTTTTAGGTTAGATTTGTCTATATGCAATGCATCTGCACTTTTGCCTCTCACTGTTTCGCAATGCTGCTAAAAGCTTTTCTTTTTACTCATGCCCACTGCCAACTCCTACCAACTCCTGTTCATTCGTTTCTTCTATTCTAGAGAGCTGAGCAGTTGATCTTTCTGCCCATTTCTATTCCTGCCACAACGGTGCACCAAAGGTTAGCTTACCAACAGTGTTCACTTCATGCTGCAATGAATATAAGAATTCATAAAATGCTGCTTTATGCTGCCAGACATTTATCATGCATATGTTATAAAGAAACTGTCAACTGTAGAAACAAAATATTGGTAAAGTACTCCTCTGACAGTGCAAATTTAACACCACCAAAATGAGAAAGAATCAACTTGTTAAAACCCTTTATAAGAAAAAATAGGAGAAGGATGAATTAAAGGGACATTTTATTATCATAATACATCATATGTGGCTTCATGGTTGTAAAATGATAATGATAATTTTTTTATGAGAAGTATTATGATATATTTATTTTTATTTTTTTTAAAAGCAATTCTCTTGAAACAGATAATCTAATGTGTACTGAAACGTAAAAATGTCATTTTACATATAGTGTCGTAAAAAAGTCTTTAAATATGAGTTATAATTTTGTCATGTTGAACATTCATGTAATGAATGTAGCGAACATTCAAATTCTATAACATAAAAGTTGTGTAATCTTACTGTAACTGTTGTTT
Organism: Silurus meridionalis; assembly: GCF_014805685.1. Lineage (NCBI taxonomy): Eukaryota > Metazoa > Chordata > Actinopteri > Siluriformes > Siluridae > Silurus > Silurus meridionalis. The sequence goes on along the minus strand of NC_060884.1, from coordinate 17,655,990 downwards.
TTCCACCTCAAGTTGTCCTATTTCCATTTTCATTTTTTCCACAGTTTCTGTAACTTCCTGGATATGATAATTAAAAATGTTGTGTTAATTAAATGTATTAATTTTAATATAATAATAAAAAAAAAATCACTAGTCTTAAATAAACAATTGTACAGTTCACAAACCTTTGGGTGATGGTCTGCTTGTACAATGTTCTTTTGAAGCTGATTAAATCTCTCCAGTAGATCATCATATATATCCCTACATAGACATATTTCATTATATATAATGACATAACTATATATAATCTATCTATCTATCTATCTATCTATCTATCTATCTATCTATCTATCTATCTATCTATCTATCTATCTATCTATCTATCCATCTATCCATCTATCCATCTATCTATCCATCTATCCATCTATCTATCCATCTATCCATCTATCTATATCTATCCATCTATCTATATCTATCCATCTATCCATCTATCCATCTATCTATCTATCTATCTATCTATCTATCTATCTATCTATCTTCAGTAGATCATCATATATATCCCTATATAGACATATGACCAAGAGCATGACATGAACACAAAAACATGATTTTTAAAGGGCTTCAAAAAGAAGGCACAAAAATATATTTAGCTACAAAAAAAGCATTTTCCCAGTACTCTCATATTATATGTAAATTGTCAATATATATTTTTTTTAATTCCTTTTTTTTTTTTTTTTTTTTTAAGATTATTAATATCACATATGGACAATTAATGTTTCAGCATTATCATTATCATTTTTTTTTGTAGTCATGACATGTTTGTACCCCGACACATTTTCTTTGCTTACTTACTTGTATTTACTTATATCCTTTTGCAATCTTTCAATTTTATTAGATGATTCACTATCTTTCTTCAGTGCTTCTGATAACTGCCCCTCAATCTCATGCAGTTTGACCTGAGTAAAAGCCAACAGAGTACAGTTAACAACGAAGTTAACAACGAGTTTGCTTTGTGAAGATAGCTTGGATTTCAATGTACTGTTTTAAGCTTAATTATAAAGTTTAAATGCTAAATAAATAGCTGTACATAAATTATTATATGGTGGGATTAAAGCGGAATAATGTGACAGATTTTCTATGTGAACAGTGATTTCTTGTTTTTGTTTGTCATTTGTGCAACCTATTTCAATAGTGTGCCACACTTTTCAACAATTTTTGACACAATCCAGTTTATCTCAGTGAAATCAGTTTGAAATGTGACTCCCACTAAGATGATGATGCTGTTGGTATGTCTAAAATCTATTCTAGACTAGGCTTTAAACAGTTATACCTCTTTCAGAAGAAAATGCTCCTTCAAAACAGTTTGCTCGTTTCTAGTGACTTCCAAGGTAGCCACCATTTTGTTGTTTTCAACTTCAGCAATCTGCAGTTTTTCCTGTTGGGACAAACATTATTTACTGCATTGTTTCAACTACTCAAATTGTATTTTTGTTCAAGTTGAAGAGTGCATTGCACTATGCATCAGCTCAAATCATTTCTTAGGAATTTATGCTGATTATAAAATTATGAACACTTTAAAACCTTTAAGTCTGTATTGAGGTGTCAATGCTAACATTGCTAACAAGATAATCATAAAACATGAAAACTACAGTGTATGTCGATGGAATGGTGCAGCTGGATGCAAACAGCCTAAATGATAAATATAAGAGCACTGGGCTAACAGATAGAAGCTTACATTTTAAAATGTCCACTGTATAAATCCATCTCAAAAATATACATTTGATTAACTGACTTTTTTGTAATCAGAAGAATAAAAAATACCTAATATAATAGACAGAAATTATGTTTAAAGATTAAACATAGATGAATAAATGCTAAAGATATTTTACATGCACCCATAACCAATACAAATATCTCCCACTAAGTTCCAGTCAGAGTTTACTTTGTAGTAGACAGTCTAGATAATCACATGATTATGTCCATTTGCATGCTTTGAAGGTGTTAGATGACACACTCAAAATAAATGTCTACCATGTTATTTACATCAGTTATCCTTTTAAAAGTGTGCAATGCAGTATTATGTGTGTTGCTGTTTTCTTTTTCTCCATTATTAGGGGTCAAAAAAACTTTTTTGCAGCTAAACCATAGACATTGGCATGTCTTCAATTAGCATGATAGAGATTTTCATACTAATTTAAGCATTTACCTTCAATTTGTTTATTTCTGCTTGATTTTCTACATGTTCTGAAGTCAGCTGAAGAATGTGTCCTTCATCTGCTTTTATCTTTTCCTCCAAAGACTGAAAGGCCTTTTCCTTTGTTTCCTTTAATGTAAGTTAATGCATACATAATCAGTATAGTGAAGCTTATTGAAAAAATAAATGGTTATGTGAGAATATGACATACCATTTCAAATTTCAGAGCCTGTATCTGCCTGTCACACTCCACTTTCACTTCTCTTATTGCTCCTGTGGTGATATTTGATTTAGCAAGGAAAAGTGGCAGAAAGACTTTTAGCTTGTTTTATATGTAATATGTACATACCCAATTCTTTGCTTTTGGTGGAGAGCTCCTGAGATACTGAGCTCAGCCCTGATTCAAGTTCTCGAACCCTGTGAAAATAACATTCAATAAGAGAACATTAAAACAGACAAACTGCTTTTCTGCACCTTAAAATGTTTTTGCATTACCTTTATTGAGTAAACTGGGCATCTGTCAGCTTACCTACTTTTCTCCGATTTTAAAGAGGACTGTAAGGAATCTGCTGTCTCTTGTATCTCTCCAATTTGATGTGCCAGTTGCTCTTTAATAGTATTTATTTCTTTAATATTTATGTCTTTCTCCAAAAGGTTCTTTATATACAACTCTTTGGTTTGTTCAAGTGTGTTAACTAATGTTTTTTGGTTTTCCTAGAGAAATCAAATAGCGTATCAAGCATCTACACTCTAACCAATTCTTTGAATCACATTAAAAATGTATGAACACAAGCACAAACCTCACTCTCCTGCCTGAGCTGTTCTTCTCTATGTAGATTTTCCTGCAGTGTAGCATTTTCTTGTTTATATTTGTGAAGTAATTCAAGATGCTGGCCTATATTTATGGAATCACAATAATAATAATAATAATAATAATAATAATAATAATAATAAAAACATCTTTTAAACATCCAGAAAATTATATTGATTAAGATTTAAGTTTTGTCAACCATACTTTCAGAATCCTGGAGTTGACTGATGTTTTTCTGAGTTTCTTGTAGTTTGACTACTGTTTCTGTAAGTTGACTTTCAGTTTTTCTCAGCGTTTCTTCAAGCTGGGAAACCTTAATAAACAAACACACAAATAAACTGTAATCAATGTGTCGGCAAAAAAATAAGTTTTTTCACAAGCAAAATTATGCCACATTTTACAGTGAAACATTGATGGACACAGATTTTAACCAGCATAAGTATTTTTTTAGCTAAATTTACACTTTAGCATGTGCTTGTATATGTATAGGTTACAAAGATAATTTTCAGTAATGTGAGTGACTTTGTGATTGTGATTTCAAAACATTTGTTTCAAATACATAGAAAAAGAAAAAAAGATAAAATTCACATAAAACACATTTCTGATCTAGAACACAAGTTAAATCATAACGCATGGCAAGTCTAGCACTGCTTGTTTAGTGTAACAGCACTGACTGTTTGATTTAATAGAATGATTTCACCTTGACATAGGACATACATTTCCCTAAGTCTGAAAATTTTAGAATGAGCATCTCTAATTGAGAGTAGAAAATTGCACAAAAAGGTATCTATAAAACACACAAATTCTGTGTGCTCATTGCAGATCTCAATCTAAGACTCCTACATTGCACATAAATGAGCTTAGCTTCATTTGGACTGCATCTTATTGTTATGAGGATTTGCTGTGTATTGCAATGATAACATTATTTTTAGGCTGGCGGCCAAACAAACGTGGGTGGATTCCTGATTAATAAATTGTTACAAAGGTTTGTGACGGTGGTAAATTAACAGGATTATTATGGCATAGATATAGGAAACAATTATTGTAAGAGTTTTCCCCTGTGAAAATGTATTCCATGTTTTCCTACTTTGATGTGTCAGTAATTCTTATACCCAAATGCTAGTGGGTGGTATGATGGCTTATCTGTGAGGATGCATGAGAACAGAATGTGCTACACATAATCCACAATGAATATGATGCGACACAAGGAAAAAATAGAAAACATGATTTTTTCCTGCAGTTTACACACTGCTTGAGTGCGAACAATGAATGCTATACAACACTGCACGTCCCTTGAGAATGACTGCTTTCTATATTTCAGTGATTTTTCACATATCAACTGATGCCCAAAGGTGCTGTCATCTGTGTATATTCATGGAATTAAAACACTGGCAAAATGTAATATTGATGGAAAATCTACCAACTTTATATGCCAAATAAAAAAAACTCTTGTTTGGCAGCACTGAAGGCTGTTAAATTTAAATGATCTTACATATTCACTTTTAATGATAGATAGATAGATAGATAGATAGATAGATAGATAGATGGATAGATGGATAGATGGATAGATGGATGGATGGATGGATGGATGGATGGATGGATGGATGCTCAAGCTGATACATGTGTATGTGAATTCTAACCCCCCAAAAAACAAATATATTATCTGTAATTCTCTTAACAGATTGTCATAACAGTTCTCATTCAAAAATAGGAAAAATACACCTGCTATTAGAGCTGCAACAACTACCGCTAAAGAAATCATTGGCCAACAAATGCCTTTATCGATTAGTTGGGCTAGTGAAGTTACAAGTTAACTTGATGGTAAGATAACACAGCCACTTAGGAAAATGGCAGACAGTACAGGGTCAGCTGGCAGCAGGAAAAAGTGTGCGTAGAAGCATTTAATATAAAAAGCAACAAAGAAAACTGCCTGGAAGTTATGCAAAGCGGAGCTTGTGTGGCATGGAAGTACCACAATGGTGCACAAGCATGCGAGAAGAAAACACTGGTGTCACGGATGAAGGCAAAACATCAGCAAAAACTGTATAATCCTTATCATGTTAAATGGTGTAGTTTAATGAAGTGCTATTGTGTAAACTGTTTGTTTGCTAACTTCGGGAGTGTCACACTGGATCTTTTCTGGCGTAACTCGCAAGCATCAGGTTGCACAATCACCTTGCTCCTTGTCCAGAAGATGATCATTGACACCCTGCACATGGAGGGAAATAAACAATAGGTCATCGCTAAAGAAGTTGGCTGTTCACAGAGTGCTGTATCCATGCACATTAATGGAAAGTTCAATGGAAGGAAAAGGGTGGTAGAAAAAGGTGAAACAAAGCCCATTCAAGAATTTTGGGAGATTCACAAAGACTGGACTGCAGCTGGAGTCAGTGCTTCAAGAGCCTCCACGCACAGACGTATCCATGGGCTACAACTGACACATTCCTTGTGTCAAGTCACTCCTTAGCCAGAGACAATGTCAAAGGTGTCTTACCTGGGCAAAAGACAAAAAGTACTGGACTGTTGCTCAGTGGGCCAAAGTCATCTTTTCAAAAGAAGGGAAATATATATATATATTTTTTATTTGCCAATTAAGGTCCCAGAGTCTGGAAGAAGAGAGGAGAGGCACAAAATCCAAGTTGCTTGAGGTCCAGTGTAAAGTTTGCACAGTCAGTGGTGGTTTTGGGAGTCATGTCATCTGCAGGTGTTTTATCAAGTCCAAGGTCAGCACAGACATCTACCAGGAAGGTTTAGAAATTTCATGCTTCCCTCTGCTGACCAGCTTTATGGAAATGCTGATTAAATTTTCCATCAGGATTTGTCACCTTCCCACACTGCCAAAAGCACCAAAAGTTGGTTAAATGACCATGGTGTTGGTGTGCTTGACTGGCCAGCAAACTCACCCGACCTGAACCCCAGAGAGGATCTATGGGGTATTGTCAAGAGGAAAGTGCGAAGCAAGATGCAAATGAGCTAAAGGCCACTGTCAAAGAACAGGTCAAAGAACATAAGCAGTGCCACAGACTGATCACCTCCATGCCACGCCGAATTGAGGCAGTAATTAAAGCAAAAGGAGCCCCTACCAAGTATTGAGTACATATACAGTAAATTAACATACTTTCCAGAAGGCCAATGCGGGAGAGCTGACAGTTCAGGAAAAGGAAAACCACTCAGGACAGGACCAGTTCTGAACAAAATAGTTTATTTATTGAGTGATCAGTGCTAAAGTCACAAACTCGCAGGCACACACACCCCCTGGCACACCCTCTCGCTAATCTTTATACGCTCCCCCTGATCACTGCAAGAGAGAGAACATTCATTAGTCACAATTCCCCTCAGGTGTGTCATTCCCACGCCTTCCTGCTCCCAGCCTCGCCCTCCATTCACAAACCGGCGCTCAGCCATGCCCCTGCTGCCACAGCAAACAATACACTAAACAGTTTTTTTTAATTAGTCTTATGAAGTATTAAAATTTTTTGAGATGTGTTTGGATTTAATTATCTGATTATGTGTGTGACACCATGAGTCTCCAATATTGAACTTTTTCAAAATATTCTAATTTTCTGAGATACTGAATTTTGGGTTTTCATTAGCTGTATGCCATAATTATCAAAATTAAACAAAATAAACACTTGAAATATATCAGTCTGTGTGTGATGAATCTATATAATATACGAGTTTAACTTTTTGTATTGAATTACTAAAATAAATAAATGATATTCTAATTTATTGAGATGCACCTGAACAACAAACAGCAAAACTGAACAATGAACACATTATGACATTGGCCTGATTGTTCAGTGCCAAACAGGGTGGTTTGGGTATTTTTATAACTGCTGATCTACTGGGATTTTCACACACAACAAAGTTTACTTGGAATAATGCAAAAAAAAAGAAAAAAAAAAAAATCTGCAATTTGAAATATATCATCTATAAAATCTTACATATCTTAGTAAATCCAAATGCCACAATTATTTACATTACCTAAAATTATAATCAACAAAATAAAAAAGGATTAATCTAATTATTTTTCATGTTGACTTGGAGGTCCAAAGCTTTAACCTGACTGATATAGTGTCATAAAAAATAGATAGCATTTGCGGGCCCTGAAGTCTCTAAATCTAAGATTATATATTACCTCTATGCCAACAAACCATTTGTATATCAACATCGCAGCATTGCAGAAAAAAATACGGCAAAACCCACATTATGAAATGTTCATTTTCAACCATCTTTACCCTTTTTCTCTTCTTCACTTCTCTTGTCAGATAACATATAAGAGACATCTGCTTTCGATGGTAGCAAAGTCCTCCTTTAGTCTCTTGTGCTAAGGGCCTTTTTTTTTTGAAATGCTAGACAAGTCCTTATAACCAGCCATGAGTAGTCTTGATATCTATTGAAGCCCTTTTCTGAAAATCCTAGTGAGTACCATAATAAAATGCTTTTCGAGAAATAGCAATAAAAATGCACTGAATTCAGGATTTCTGCAGCCAGTCATGTCACCAACAAAATTAGTCAATTAACCACGCAGCATTAATAATCTTGTATTTTTGTGACTGGCGTGTGCTCCAAGGTATTATAAAAGGGGCTCCCTTGTCCCAAAACAGACTTAAGGTACATGCCACTGCGTAAGTAGGCTTTCCTCCTCGTTGTTTGGAGGCATCATCAACCCGGATGTACTGTAACTACACACTTTGTAAAAGCTTTTGAACACTTGATATTGGCCCTAAAGTGGTCTTTAAACACTTTTAAAATTAGTCCTTCACTCGTTTCTTCTGACACTGTGGCATACATTATCCAGCTCATCCTCACTGCCCCTGGTAATTTAGGATGAGAAAAAAAATTACTGCTACAATTTCCTTGTGACCAGTGCTTCCATAGTCAGAATGTTCCAGGGAATAACTGTTGTATTCCTAATAGTTTTTATTTTTTTTATTTTTTTTTACAAATACTCCATCATACATTACTCTGTAAAAGGTATTGGCATAAATGAACAAACAACAAAATTCTGGGGTCAGGAGAACAATATTACATAATTTTTTTGTTCACTAAACTCAAAGATATGTCTAGGATTGCTGGTATAAAATTAAAAGATTGAATTTAGTTTTTGCCTCCCTCTTCATAGTAAAATTACAGCTTACCTTCTTTTCTTTTGTGTGATACTCATTGTCAAATTTCACTTTAAGGTCCTCAAACTGTTTAAGGCCTTCCTTAGCTATGTAAAATATGCAAACAGGCATAGAAACAATGAATACATTGTAAATATATAATGTCTAATCCACAGTGCATGTCCATACTGTACATTGTTTCAAACATTTTTCTAGTTTACCTTTTAACATTTCTAGCTGATCAGCTTCTGCTTGCAGCCGGAGATTTTCAAATGCAACAACCATCCTCTGAAATAAGACAGACAAGATATTTAAAACATTTAGATAGCTATATCTAAAAAGATATATATGGATGGAAAATGGTGAAACTAATTGATATTTTCACTGCATGCCAATCTGACAACTACAAGTTATATAATTTTTAAAGCATGTTTAACATGACGTTACCTGAATGTTTTCATGGTTTTGCAAGAAGAGACCATGAGTTTCTTCTCTTTCTGCTTCAACTTAAAATTAAAATTACATGTATTGTGTTAACATGAAAACGTCAAATTTAATACATATTAAGTAAGGTTACCTAATGTGTGTGTCAGGCTTTTACACCATCACTTACAAAGGCTCATTTTCTCAGTAGACCTTTCAAAAGTGTCCTTCAGAATATTGCACAAACTTCTTGTTGCATTGCTTCTGCAAAGTTTAAAATGTATTGAATTGCTAATGGCTATAATAAATAAATAAATATGAAATGTTCTTAGTTGAAATACATGTTGTACATACTTATTTCTAATATCTTCATTTTCATTTAGTTGTTCATCTAATTTCATGCTCAGGCTCTCATTTTCAAACTGCAACATAGACATCAGTTAATTGAAATACAAGTCATTAATCCTCTTTTTATAAGGTTATGATCAAACTGCAGGCCAAACAAGGGAGAACCTGATTTGTAAGTAACCAAAGTTTTCAACCAAAGTAACCAGAGTTTTCTTTTTCTGACATTTACTTGCATATATGCATTAACTGACATAATAATAAAGCAGGTGATTGTGATAGAGGTCAGTCTTGAATGAGTAATAGTAGAACATTAAATACTAAAAACTGCATTTGTACGTGTCCTTAATTCTCATTTCCAGACTTTCAGACACAGAAACACACAAAAATGTGGTTTGAATCAAATCAGAAGCCAGATTTTCAAAATTTTTTCATTTAGACTACAGAAACTCTATTTTCAATCAAGCAAAATATGAAAAAAAAAAAAAAAATACAAATAAATAAAGATTCTGAACTACTCTTATCATTGCCAAACTTACCTGAAGTTCTTGAATGGCTTTGCGTTGTGTCTCAATTGTTTTTCGATTCTCCTGAAGCTTTCTGTCTTTTTGTGATATATCATAGTCCATTTTTAATTTCCAAGCTTTTATTTTTTCAGCCTCTTCAAACAATTTAGAATACACCTGACTGGATCTTAATGGTGGCTGGTAAAAATACAGTAATAGTAAATAGCAATAATATAAAATAGTAAATAATAAAATCGAATAAAACAGAAAATAGTAATTCAATTAATACTTACACTTCATATCACACCATAAACACAAACACGATGAATTCACTTACCTCTTCTTTGTCTAATGGCATTACAGCAATCCTCTTTGTGACCTCTTTAAAATAGCAAACTTGAAATATTATACCAAAAACCATTTGGCACATATGGTATACACAAATAATTTTTTACTGGTTTTTTTAATGTACTGTATATACTCTCTACATGGAAAGCACCTTTGCACACTTTTTACCTGCACTTGGAGACTCTGTAGGCAACACCATCTTGATATTTGAATTTGTCTCGTTTTCAAAATATTTATTGAAACTCTAAACAATAGGCACACATAAGCGAGGTAATATATATTTACAGACTGTAAAACAGATGAACATTCCACAATTATTCCAGATGAATATCCACCAACCTGAACTTGTGCCATAAAGCTGCTGTTTTCTTCACACAGTCCAGGATCCTGAGGTTTTACGGCTGATACCTGACCAAGCCTGGTTCTTGGAGGTACTAGAAGTTTGAAGTTAAATGCTTTTTCCATTCTGTAACATAATGAAAGAGGATTAGGTAACTGTGTCTATAGCTAAAATCCTTTCTATATACATTTGCTGTGCCATTCTTGCAAGTAATACCGTGTCCTTGTTGTTTGAATTACTAATACTGGCAAGGAATTTGAAAATTGTATTTACTATCATTTGAAATATGACAGAAGCTCCTATTTTAAGAGTTGAATCGGTATGGAAATGTAGACACTGCATATTTACTGGTTTATCCAGGGGACGGGGCTATGAGGTGAATCATAAGTTAATAGCGGCGCAAAATTAGCGAGATATTTTAAGCTATTCAGTTAGTAATTCGACTCATTCGACTTGTTTCTTAGCGGGAAAATATATATTAGCATATTTACGCCTGAAGTGGATATTAAATATAACATATAGTGTCTCTAAGTAAGTTTTCGGCTAGTGACGAAGCAGGTAATATTTGCCAAAGTCAACAGTATATTTATAGTCATATCATTGATAAATAATAATATCAATATACATTAGAGTATTTAATCGAACTAGCAGTCCTTTTTTTTTGTAAAGAAAGTGTTAAATTACCTTTTAAAGCACGTTTTGTCCGACTTGCTTAAACCACTTGTGAGTCTTATCTCTGTGGGAGCAGTGAGGTTCCTAACGATTTTCTAACGAACCATATGTTTTCGATGCGCGCGCGGGCTTAAACATCTCGCGTGGCAATTGTAAACGAATTCAAATCGAGCGCGTGCAAAGTTACTGCACGCTGATAGGGTTGCCAATTGTGTAAAAAGCACTCAAGTGGTGATTAGAGCATTACGGAAGCGCATTGCATTCACAAAAAAATAAAATAAAAAAATTCACAGCCAGGATCTCATAATTATGAGATACTAAGTCATAATTATGAGATCCTTATCTCATAATTATGACTTACTAAGTCATAATTATGACTTACTTAGTCATAATTATGACTTAGTATCTCATAATTATGAGATCCTGGCTGTGAATTCTTTTGTGAATGCAATGCGCTTCCGTAATGACTAGTGGGTGGAAGTATATATATATATATATATATATTCCTTATGTGCCAAAATCCGCCGTGATGCACACATCCAGCAATTAACCCTCTGGAGTCAAAAAACGCGCTGGTTTTGTGGCATTTTTCTCCTAATAATGCCGAATAGAATTTATATTACTCTGTCTTTTTTATATCATACAGATAAGAGAAATAAATATGTATATGTAAAGTGACTACTTTTATTTGTATACAATCATAATAACAAATGCTGTGCTTTAGTAAACATCCATAGATGAGTTTGGTTTTAATAATAATTAACATTAACAGTTTTATATATATATTTGCATAAAGCACATTTGTCCATGGCCATGTTGATTAGAGTATTAAAAACTTTAGTAGTATTTATTTATTTAAGTATCTGTAGGTGTTAAGTTTTAAGATGAGCTTCACACATTCCTATGTTGTCGGTTCAGTGTCTATATCAAGTCAATCAAGTCAAGAAGCTTTTATTGTGATTTCAATCATATATAGCTGACGCATTACACAGTGAAATGAAACAACGTTCCTCCTGAACACTGGTGCTACATACAACAACAATCACAGAAAACACAGGGCTAAGGACTTGCAAGTGTCCTCGCCACATAAAGTGCATTGTGTGCAACCTGGTGAAAACAGTGTAAAGACAACACAAGACATTGCACATTGCGGTGTGTAAAAGACGTAAAGTGAAGATTGTAAGTAACAAAAAAATGTAAACAGAATGCTGTGCAAAAGAGCAATAACAGCAATCCAAAAAAAGATGTGCAAAAACTGCATGTAAACTGTTTATGGTAATGAAGTGATGTAATATGATTTGTACTGAAGACATGGATGTGTGAAGTGAGTACAAGTGTGTGTTGTGTCCGGGTTGTACAGATAATTCACACAGTTTTTCATTAGTTTGTGTGTGTGTGTGTGTGTGTGTGTTGGCTTTGCGGATGCAGTGTGTGGTGTAAATGTCCATGATAGAGTGGAGAGACTCTGATGATCTTCTCAGCTGTCCTCACTATCCTCTGTAGGGTCCTGTGTCCGAGACCAGTTTCCAAACCAGGCAGTGATGCAGCCGCTCAAGATGTTCTCAATGGTCCCTCTGTAGAACGTGGTCAGGATGGGGGGAGGGAGATGGGCTTGATGAAGAAGAACATATGTGCCATTCTGTGTGCTGTGTGATTCTTCCCTGATCAGATCCCTGATCTCACAAAAGTGATTAAACCCCTTTACATGTCAGCAACCATTTTAGTATATCTTCCCAAGGGACAATACTATTGAAACTTATATATATTTTTGCAGTGGTGGGCTGTCAGGGCCAGCAAGCCCTTCTCTGCTGGCCTAAACACTATCAGAAGCACTGAGCTACATTTACAACCTACATTCTATTATTTTTTCACTGAAATTGTATTACTTCATTCCCAACAGTCTATTCTCTTCATTTTGTACCATTTCTCTTGGCTGCACTGCTTCCAGTACGTGCATGTAGATGTTAGATTTTTTTGTCCAATCAGATTTTAGCCTCTTTGTGCTGCCAAGTCAATCTAATCTGCCCAGGGCCTTCAGATTCAGTAGTACTGGCCGTTGTATTTTAGACTATAATAGCAATGGGTCTGTTTTTTTAACCAATCAGATTTCAAGTTCGCCTCAAAGTGCCAGCCAGCCCATTTTTACATCCTCTGATTGGTTAAGTGCTCTGAACACATTAATACATCTTAATTAGACTTTTTTTATGCCCACAATGGCTGACAGAGGAAGAGAAATTGATTTGGTCTCAGACATTCTTAAAAATCAATTTTCAAGAAAAGCTAGACATCGTGAGAAGAGGTCGGCCAACCCCGAAGCTAGCTAGCTTGTCTCAGCCCGGGAAATGGTTTGTTCGCCACTTCCAGAACAGTGAATATGAGCAGTACCACTGGCTTAGAGAAATTATAGCTTCCATTGTTATGCTGATGATACTCAGCTATATATCTCATCTAAACCAGGCGATACAGCTCAATTAGCTCGAATAACTGAGTGTGTAAAGGAAATAAGAGATTGGATGACCCATAACTTTCTACTTTTTAATTCTGATAAGACTGAGATTTTGCTCATCGGCCCAAAAACTAGTATACAGAAGCTCCAGCATCTCAACCTGCATTTAGACGGATGTTCTGTAACCACTAGTTCAACGGTAAAAGACCTGGGAGTTAATTTAGACAGCAACTTGTCTTTCAAATATCATATCAACCAAGTTAAAAAAACAGCCTTCTTTCACCTTAGAAATATTTCTAAGTTAAGAAAAATGTTCTCTATATCCGATGCAGAGAAGCTCATCCATGCATTCATGACCTCCAGAATAGACTATTGTAATGCAATACTAGGTGGATTTCCTGCATCATTAATAAACAAGCTTCAGTTAGTTCAGAATGCAGCAGCCAGAATTCTTACAAGGTCAAGAAAATATGATCATATAACCCCAATCTTATCATCCCTACATTGGCTTCCTGTTAAGTTTCGAATAGACTACAAACTATTACTTCTCACTTATAAAGCTCTAAATGGTTTGGCTCCCATGTATCTATCCAGTCTTTTAACACGCTACAATCCGCCACGCTCGCTGAGATCTTAAAACTCTGGGCTTCTAGTAGTTCCTAGAATAGTAAAGTCCAATAAAGGTGGTAGAGCATTTTCACATTTAGCTCCTAAACTCTGGAACAGTTTTCCTGACAGTGTTCAGGGCTCAGACACACTCACCCTGTTTAAGTGCAGGTTAAAAACATATCTTTTTAGCAAAGCCTACACATAACACGTCTCACATCATAACCTTGTACTCCAAAAAAATCTGATCACATGCACATTATCAACTTGTGCTGTTAATATCATGAACAGCAGCTACGCTAATTGCTCTCCACTGCTTCTCTTTCTCTCTCCATCCCGAGACACCCTGAGGTTCGGCCAGCTCCAGTCACCTCCCACCTCGTGATGATTACGGACCTTTGAAGAAGTAGATGCAACTCGCAAACATCCCGAACCATTTAGAGACGTACCAGTGCCATTTGGATCCCGCTACATGTGTGGAGTTTTGACATTGGACCTCCTGGAGTGTTTAAAGGCTCTGGCATGGAGAAGATAATGCTGGATCTGTGATGATCACAAATGCTGAGCTCATAAAACTAGGAGCTACTAACCATATAGACTGTATAAGGCTGCAGAAAGAACATCACTTATAATCTTATACTCCAGTAATCATGTTAGTTCTCACTCTCCAGTGTTCTGTACTGTTGAAAGATTTATGATCAAACTCTTGATGTCACCCAAATGAGGATGGGTTTCCCTTTTGAGTCTGGTTCCTCTCAAGGTTTCTCACTCATAACATCTAAGGGAGTTTTTCCTTGCCACAGTCGCCACGGCTTGCTCATCAGGGACAAATGCACACCATTCACCTTAAATGTTGATTTGTGTAAAGCTGCTTTGAGACAATGTCTGTTGTGAAAAGCGCTATACAAATAAACTTGACTTGACTTGTTGTATTTTATGCATTTTTTACTGTTATTAGACAAATATTGATTCTGAACTTCTCCAGATGATGTAGGTGGCACAGTTGCGGTTGTAGTGTAAACATTTGGAGCTCGCATTAGTAAAAATGCTATTCACCCTGCATATGTGAAATGGCTCTTTCTCTGTAATGCCACTCATTGTTATATTGCGCTTTTGTATAGTATTGATGGTTTCTATAATTATGAAGTGATTGTGACGGTATTAAGAGGTGGATTAAGTCGGGTAAGTCCCCACTAAAGGCCCAGGTACCGAATGCACGGCCCGCCACTGTATTTTAGTCAATGCGCAGCTTTATAGCAGTACAGATTTACTGTTCTTTGAAAATAACTCAACATACAGCCATTATTGTCAAAATAGCTGGCAACAAAAGTGAGTAAACCCTAAGTGAATATTTCAAAACTGTGTCCGAAGTGTCATTATTCTGTGTGAATACCATTGTTATCTAACACTGCCTTAATCCTCCTGCGCATGAAATTCACCAGCGCTGCACAGTTTGTTGCTGGGATCCTCTTCCACGCCACCATAATGACATCACGGAGCTGCTGAATTTTAGACACATGGTGCTTTTCCACCTTCCACTTGAGGATGCCCCACAGGTGCTCAATAGGGTTCAGGTCTGGAGACATACTTGGCCACTCCATCAACTTTACCTTTAGCTTCCTCAGCAAGGCAGTTGTCATTGTGGCAGAGTGTTTGGGGTCGTTATCACTAACTGCCTTTCAGCCCAGTTTCTGAAGGGAAGGCATCATTTTCTGATTAAGAATGTTACAGTACATGTTGGAATTCATGTTTCCCTGATGAACCACAGCTCCCCAGTACCAACAGCACTCATGCAACCCCAGACAATGATGCTACCACCACCATGCCTGACTGTAGGCAAGACACTATTTTCTTGCTACTCCTCACCAGGGTGTACATGCTGAACACCATCTGTGCCAAACAAGTTTATCATAGTCTCATCAGACACTATTCTACTAATTCATGCTCTTGGACAGGTTGTCTTCAGCAAACTTTTTGCAGGCTTTCTTGTGAGCCAGCTTTAGAAAAGGCTTCCTTCTGGAACGATGGACATGCAAACCGGTATGAGCACTGACAAGTGGACCCTCCACTTCTGGAACCTCTGAAGCAATGCTGGCAGCACTCATGCATCTGTTTTTTAAAGCCAGTTTCTGCACCTGACACACAGCACGAGGACTCAACTTCTTTGATCAACACTTGCGATGCCTGTTCCTAGAGAAACCTGTCTTTGAAAACCTCTGTATGACCCTGGAGACTGTACTGTAACTCAGTTTAAGGGAGTTACCAATCTTCTTATAGCCTCTGCCATCTTTTTTGGAGAGCAAAAATACTATCGGTAATTCTCAAATCCTTAGAGAATTCTTTGCCATGAGAAGCCATATTGAACATCCAGTGGTCAGTATGAGAGAACAGTACTTAAAGCACCAAATTTTAACTGCTCTAATACAAGATACACAAATTTGTATGGTCCTGTCAAGTACACAAAAACATGAACATGATGAATAGCGGCATGCTATTATAACGACATGTGGCATAAGTATATGTGTGTATGTATGTATAAGTATGTGTGTATGTGTTCTTCATTTAATATCATTTATGATGTTCTCTATTAAAAATAAGAGCTTACATATAAGAGCATCTTTAGAGCTTACAGTGCGCTTAAAAAATATACCATGAGACATAATATACATTGAGACATAATAATATTGTTGTTATAACTGTATTTTGATTTGAATTGTATACTTGCTTTATATGCGTATTATATCTTGTTGCTGATTCCTGGTGTATGAATAAACAAACACAAACTATTCTTTATCATGACACTTGTTTGAGACAGTCAGGACATAGTTTGTGAGAATCACATTGCTCATAATTACCTATTAATATTAGGCAAGGTGACCTTTGTAGTAGTTAGCAACAGTGGCTAATGTGAATCTAATGGACATTGCATGCATAATGGATTCTACTCCAGTTTTTCTGTTTTTCTGCCTAACATCACCTCATCTGATAACATGGTTATATAAATTACCCTTAGGTTTAAATGAGAGTGTACATGTTTGCGCCCTGCAATGGATTGGCATCTTATTCAGAGTGTATTCCCACATTCCCACCTTGGTGCTCTTTTAACAGGCTTCAAAAACAAATTGTTGCTCACCATGATAAAGCATAAAAATTAATGAATAATAAGCTAATAACACTAATAAGCATTCATATATGACTCAGTAAATGAAAGAATGACTCCAAATTTCATCTTTCAGACCATATTTCAAAAAAAGTTACTCAATGTCAAATGAAAACATAAAAAATTCCAAGAAACAAAAAATCAATGTGTTCTTTTTTTTTTTTTATATTGTCCATTATTGGTTGTTTTTTAAACATATCAGAACAGATACAAAAATATAAGATATAACAAATGAAGACATTCTATTACATTAATGTGTTACTGCAAAGCACTAAAATACACTATATGGACATAGGACTGTGGACAAAGGACCATCACATGTTTATAAACTTTAGTTCCAGGTAAATTGTGTGAATGCTACACCATTCGAATTATCAAATCAAGAACTCTTTGATCTAATTATCAGGAGACTATGAATGTAATATATAAGATATTTATTAGTGTTGCTATATGTAAATCCCTTATAAGTACTATATTGTTAGATTAGTTATAAATGCAATATCTAAAATTAAATAGGAAAAAAAAAGGAATTCAATTAAAAATGTCAAATAATAACCTTATTTACATGTAGGTCAGTGCTGAACCACCTTGTATTGTATCAATACTTTTAGGCATGGAAATATTGCACAACAAAAATAATATTACAGCAATCAGAAATGTTTCCAAGACATACATTTCCAGAAAAGTGTACAATCATGTCTTCTAAATGAAGTCACACAGTGTCTTCTGCTGTTTTGGTATCTCTGTTTACTCGCATTACAGCAGCTGTCTCCTTCTCTGCAATGTCTATGGTGGATTCTTCCTCTTTTCCTTTTAGCTTAGATTTTCTAGCTTCCTCCTTTGTTTCCTTGTCCAGGAGCCTGTAGTTAATGCCCATGCAGACAAAAAGGAAAATGCTTGCAACCATGAGAATAACTCCACAGCTTATGTAAGTGTACTTGTAGTCATGGTAGATGTCATTAAATTTTCCTGTCAATGAAAACACAATTACTACATTAGTATCAAATCATAAATCATGTTTTAAAACTAAGAAAAATGACAAAGCCAATTTATGCATTAGGAAAAAAAGGAAACTCACCCAGCAGTGGAGGGCTAATTAACACTGGTCCACATTCCACAATGGTAACCAGGCCCACAGCACTCGAGAAGCGCTGAGTTCCCACCAAATCCATCAGGGTCTCAAATAGCACACAGCTCAGCCACCCAAACCCAAACCCAAAGAACATGGAATAAATAACAAACCCTAGATAATCAACTGAAAGAGGTGCAAGCACATGGCACAAACCATTAAATAGAACTGAGGCAGCAAAGAAATACTGTATCCTTGGTCGTATCCACTTGGTGCTGGCCACTGCTCCCATGGATGGCCGCACCACCATGTCCACAATAGCCAGCACTGAAAGTAAAAAAGCTGCTTTCTCTTTTGGAATATCCCTACTTTTGGCAAAATTACTAAGGAATACTAGGGGCGTAAAAAGGCCAAAGAACATGACAATATTGCCTATAAGGTACAGGAGGAATCCACGATGTTTGAAAAGAGATAGATCAATGAAACTGTTGATATGCTGCATTGCTGTCTTCTTCTTTCCATCAGCACTGACCTCCTTTACAGCGGGTTTGGGTTTTGGCCCAATTGGCCTCATAAGAGATCCAGCTACACAACAATTGAATAGAATACCACCTAGGATTAGGAAACTACCCTTCCAACCAAACTTGTCATAAAACCAAGTGTTCAGGGGAGCTAAAGTGCATAGAAACACTGGGCTACCAGCCATTGCAATACCATTTGCAATGGGCCTTCTTTTGTAGAAATATTTGCCAATCATAGTAAGGGCTGGGTTGAGATTGAACGCGAGTCCCAAACCTGTAATTTACACAAAGAAGAAAGTAAACAAATTTCCAAAACAAAGCTACATTATTTCCTATTTAACACAATTTAATTTGATTATATAAATAACATGTATTATTAAGCACACCCACCTCCTACAAAACCCACACAAAAATACAAGCCCCCCACTGTCTTGCAAAAAGATGCTCCAATAAGTCCAGCTCCAGATAGACAACCCCCTAATATCATGACTGGACGGCTGCCATACCTGTTCACCAGAATACTGCTGATTGGACCTGTTGGAATTGAAATAAATGACATTTAAATGTATAAATGGCAATTGTTCTTCAATCCACTTTACAAATAAATTAAACAACATAAATTTTTTTAGAAAAGGTGTTGCGCTATCAAGAGTCACCAGAACAGTTTCACTGTGCCTATGCATGGCTTCTACTTTTACTTAAAACTGTGCTGGATGGATAACTGCAGTTCTACCAAATTGTATTCCCTTGCTTTTTATATGGTGGTGGAAAGAATTTCCTATATGTTTCAATTGGGCTGAGATCTAGTAAGTGTAATAGCGATTAATATCATTCAGTGAGATCTCATGTCCTGAAGATAGGAACACGTTCATCCTGAAGAGAACAGTCCCATCAAAGGATGAATGTGTTTACCCAGCAAAAACTCATTTATACATTTGCGTTGAATTTTAAATTTTTCCTCTAAACAAACCAGAAATTGCCAGAAATACCCCTTACAGAATTACATAGCCAAAAGTTTTCTTTTAATTGTTTCCATCTGCATAATGTTAATTTTAATAAAGCTTTGCAAATATTTATTAAATTAAAACATTAGTGCAAAATGTATTTTATGTGGATAAATAGTCTGAGGATAATAGTGTATCATTCAGACATTAGAGGGCACTGTTGCTTTATTATTCTCTCAAATGGAATTTGCTGTTCCTGAAGTCCTCACCTTTGTCTTCCTTAATTCATTAAAGCTTTAAACATCACCAGACGAAATACATAATAAAGATTCATTTCCATAATATTAATAGGTAATATATGTTATATATTACCATAGAATATATACATCCTGTTGAAAGATGAGGCAAGTGGCAGTTTTCCAGTATATCAAGATCAATACACAAAGTTCTTTCTATATTATAATGACCAACAGTAATCAGTTAATAATTATAGTTATTGTTCATAAACTGCATAAAATTGCTGTGGAGTATTATAATGACAATTATATTGTAATTGTAACATTGTAATATGTTAGTGAAAGTACACTCTGTGGATTCTTTTGATGGATAAGGAATCTGCAGGGTGTCCCAAAAATACCATACCCTGGAATATGTTCCAAAATCTTTTTTTAAATATCTTTTAAATCTTTTAAACTTATGTATAACTTTAAAAATATGTATATATGTGTATATATATATATATATATATATATATATATATATATATATATATATATATATATATATATATATACGTATATATACGTATCCTCATAGTAAGAAGAAATAATATTATATTATGTTTTTAGAAAACTAACATAGATCTTAACATGTTACATCTTAATCTTCTGGGCATCTTCTATATGTATATATATATATATATATATATATATATATATATATATATATATATATATATATATATATATATATATATATATATATATGCCCAGAAGTGCAGAGATATTTTATCAATTATTTTACATATGAAAAGGTAACTGTTTAAAGAAACAGTAAAAATACAGATTTTTTAATTAAAAGTAATGAAGTTGGCAAAACTCACATAAACAGGGATTGTGTCTGGTTTTAGGGCACATGACACAATTATCTTAAGTGGATTACAAAGGAAAGAATTACAAATGTACAATGGACTGTATTATTTGTCTGTTTTTCATAATCCAATTTATACAACAAGAGCCAAGAACTTTCACATCAAACCTCAAAAAGATTACACTAATCTAATTCAGAAATACAACCTTATAATAATTTTTTTTAGAATTCACGTTCCCAACAATTTAAGCTTTAAGATTTCCTGATTAAAACAATGATCAGGTTGTATTTGCCTGTGAAGTGGAATTAGATATGGACCACAATTCAGAATTGGGGTCTGTTAAATAAAAATAGGAAATATACTACATTTTATATAGACTGATCTTTATAACTGGCTGTATAACTGAATATGAATCGGGTTTCATATATCATAAGAACAAAATAACTAAAAGTTTCAGAAAGTTTTTATACTTGGTATGCCACTTGGTTTTTATAGATGGTATGCCATTCTGACAAATGATTAGTTTAATCATTTGATTGCATTAGAGAAACATGCAAAATCTATATCTGTGTATGAGGAATGTCTTTTGCCCTTAGGAAATTAAATGTGGCTTGTTTGGCCTATCAAAAAGGTGAAAAGAAGGAAATTGAAATGTGCTTCAGCCTATTCTGCTATAACACAGGTACAGTGTTGAACAAGCACAAACACAATCTGACAGTTATTGTTGAGTGGCTGCTAGGGTAAACAGCAGTCAAGTGCATAGATGTTTACTATGGGAAAGAAAAAGGGTTGAGTTAAGGCCTATTTCAAGAATTGGTCCAAACACTGTAAAGCAATAACACAACATAGTGTAAGAAACCATGGTGTACTGTTAGTTATATAAGGTTCTGTCTGACATTTAATCATTGGAACTCTTTTAATTTTTTTTTTTTTTTTTTTTTTATGTTTCAGTCCTTTTACAGCCACCCAGTCATATTCCTGGATGAATAGGTTCTAAAAAGACCATGGACAGTGAAAGTCTACATGTTAGTTCAATAAGTAAAAAGCATACATGAAGTCTGGCAATGTGCAGTGTTCTAGTAGTAATACAAAAACAAAACACTTTCACTTTAAATTGTGACTAAGTATCTGGTTTTCATTAAAGTATTTAAAATTTATAACTATGTAATATTTTTAAATATGTAATATTTAACTTGCTAGCATGACTGAGTAAGCCTACCTTAATAATGTATGGCACAGCAAACCTTATTTTAAATTGTTTACTTCAGCATTTTGCTGATCACAGTATAAGTGGATTAAACAAACTTTCTGGGTCAGTTTACAACCAACTGTACCAATAATGTGCCTAAGATTTTATATACAAAAAATGATTTAGTAATGTAATAAATAATAATTAATGAATAATAAATATATTCAGTAGAAAAACGACAAGTTGAAAAAAAAAATCAGTTTTGACAAATGTTAATGCACTTTAACAATTTTAAACACAAATAGCAATAACAAGAAAATCAATCAGCTCACCTCACAGTAAAAAAGCCCTTTTGTTATTCCTTATCACAGCACAGAGTTGACTGAATTCACTGCACTTGTTTTATATTCAGAGTAGGAAATAGTTTTGGGCCTGTTTGTAACACACCATTTTGCTCCATTCTGTATTAATTTACCCTTGAACCATGGGGTCAGCTTTGTTTGTTCATTTCGCTCCTTTTATTTATTTGTACAGTATATACAGTATATATTCTCTAATGTTAACAGAAAAATGTAAAAATTGTTGAATAGTTAATAGACAAATATTATCAAATATCAATTTAATCTATCATTTAAATTAATATCAGTATAAATAAAAACTTAATTTTTTTCAAAGAAATTGGAACTTCAGAATATTAACAAATATCGACAAATAATGACACCAGGTTACATCAATGACCAATAGTTGAATGGCCAAACATGATTGCATGATGTATATTTTCCTCTATGTACAAAAGCAATCTAGTAGCCTATAGTTGCTCTAAAGTCACACAGCAGTGCTCTACTTCTTTTCTGTATTTGACAGTAGTCATCTCAGTTCTGTGCAACTGCAGACGGAAGCATCTCATCTCCTGATCTCTCTCTAAGGAAAACATCTGACACCCCTCGCTCTTGAAATAAAAGTCTGACTGAGAACATAGGCTCTAGAGGCAGATAGAGTTGCCCATTCAGAGCCCTGTCTCACAGAGTAGTAATGTTTAACGCTCATCTTGTCCTCACCTAGCTCATTCTATTCTCGAAACCCTTTCTATTTAGGCTATTTCAGATAATGGAGTGTACTAAAAGCTTCATTAGCTATGCCATGGCCTCAATGATCACATCAGTGGACTGTAAGAGGTGTTGATACAAAGCTTAGCAAAAGACAGATAGGAACAACTTTGTCCCATCTGGAACAAAGGATTATATACATCACAGTAAAAAACATGTGAAGAGGATTGCAATTTTAAAAAGAGTTGTGTTGTGTAAGACAAAATTGACTGAACTTTTGTGTTGTGAGTCCTTAATCTATTAAAAAACATTTTGTCCTAAATTATACATATGCAGATTTGCTTAAAGAAACAAGGTGTGTAGAGACTCAAAGACCTAGCCATACACTTCAAATCTGCAATTTCAGGCCAACCAAATATTTTTGGACATCTTATCATCAATAGATGTCCACAATGTACCTTGTAGCAGGAAAATATCATTACATGTGTGTCTTCACCAAACTGTTGCCACAAAAGCATACAATTGCATAGAAAGCGTTGGAAAAACACAATTATATAGAATGTCTTTAAATGTTGTAGCATTATATTTTTTAAGGGGCTCAAACATGTTCCAGCATAACAATACCCCTGTACACAAGACCTGCACAGAAAAAAATGGGGCTATTATAACAGCAAAGAGGGACTATATCTGGAATGGGATGTTTAGTATGAATGTACTGGTTATGTTTGTCTGTATAGGGTATAAATCTAGTGCTAAATAATTTAAAACAATTAAAATAAGAATTATATTGAAGTCAAAAATAACTAATTGAACAGGAATTCATAGGCAGATATCAAATATTTTTATAATAGTTAAAGTGTAATTGGTTTTACTACCCCTGTCAGCCTGATACTCATAATGGAAATCGCCTTTGTGGTGTAATTGTGGTATTGTAAAAACAATAGATTCAATGCGAATGTTTTCAGACTCTGTGTACTATACATCTTTTTGTTAGTCCACTTTATCAGAATTTAGAATGGCTTAAAAAAATCACCTGAGACGTTGTGCAGTGCCTGGTGTTCACAATAAACTGAATTGAAATAAATACATAAAGAGGAGCCAAAACAGTGGACATTCTTCCAAAGATTTTTCTTGTTGTCTTACCTGCTCCATACATGACAGCTAGCATAATGGATGAAATCCAGGAGACTTGACTGCTGCTGGCACCAAAGATCACTTCAATTTCTTTGAAGAACACAGTAATTGACTTTGGGAAGGCATATGAGAAACCAATAGAGATGAAGGCACCAGCCACCACTGCCCAACCCCAGCCCCCTTCTGGAGGAGTGTAACCCTCTGGACCACCAATTGCAACTGGCATGGTGATATCTGCAATAAAGGACAGGAGAGATTACCTTAGATTAGAAATGACCTTCAGTAATAAACATGGGTCAGTACCATTATTTTACATTTATTTAAATGAATCAAACTTAAACCCTTTTTAACCCATTTCTTCTTATTTGCTCGGAAGGCAGAATAATTGGCAGGAATAGATGCTGATCTTAGCTTTTCAAGCTTTTTGTGTTAGTGTTCCAGAAAACTCTTTACAAACAATTAATTGTTCCTCGTAACACCAAACCAATTTATCTATATTACAATAATATCTATATATACATTGCAAAGCTATTCTATGATCCTAAGTATAATAGCTTTTAAATGCTCATATTATGCTTTTATAATACAATATATTTATTTATGTTTTTTTTTATTAGCAATGCTTAAAAAGCCAAATCTGCACAGAACAGATTTGATTTACAGATCAGCTTTTCAGGCCACACATGCAAGATGGATTAGTAAAAACATTCAATCTCACAGGTCACATGTTTCTCAGGCAGAGCCCCTACCTTTTGAATGGCACTCAACACCTTCTCAGAAGAAAAAAATAAATTCCAAAGCACCACCAATGCTTCAGTATTAATTGTAAACTTTTTTACTCTAAAGGCACTGACACACAACTAAAGTAAGGGATGTCACACACAAGAGACACCAGGTGTTAATGATGTAACACACCAGGCCCAGATTCCATTTAGAGTGTGAGATTTAGATCAGGGCTGCTCTTATTGGCTCTTAAGGTCAACACACATGTGAAAAACAAGTCCTATTGGCTGCACATAATGTCCTAGGACTGCCCAATTGTGACCTCTTTCTCCTTCTTCCTGTCCATTGCTCCACGTTCTTACTCTTTAGGTCTCTTTCATTAGGACTTAGGGTCTAATATTCCTTTACTAAAATGTTTGTGTTAGTATGCAGAATATTAGGGCTCAAAGCATTTCTCTGATGTAACAATAGTCATATTACCACACAGATGGAAGATAGAAACACCACTTTTTAGGACTAAGCACTCCCAAATAAGGCATAGACCAAAAAGTTACCTGAGGCAGGGTGAAGATTGACATAATTAAAACGTCACCCCTGAAACACACAAGAATTATGTATATATGGAAATATGTGACACTTTTAGAAATGTTGTGCTGATTTTTTTAGCTGATGTATTTGTTGTGATAGCAGTAAGTAAGCAATTGTGTGCCAAATGAATGTTGCGGAAGCATACTGCTTAAGCAGCTAGAATTATGTTTAATATGAAAAAATATAAATGATCTCAAACACAAGTATTAATAGTCATGTTTTGCTGATGGTTTCAAAAAAGAAAGGAGAAGAGTTTCTTTTGTCACTCACTATTTTCCAGTGACATTCATCATTGTATAAATAAGAAATCCAGCATATAATATAGTGAGGATAAAAGACATTCGATTAAATGTATTTGATTGCAAAGAGATTCCAGTCATTCTTTTATTGCCTTTTATTTGTTGATGAAAGCCAAAAAATGTTTGAAAATCCAATTTGATCATAAAATAAACCCTGGATGCCTCTAGAGATCATGTGTTAAAAATAATATTATTTCATGTTATTTATAGTGATTTTTGTTGTTGTTAAGTTCTTGTTGATTTTTGTTGTTGTTAAGCTCCACTCTACTTTGAAGGCTTTCAATTATATTCCATTAAATTTGCTTGTTTAGCCACAAGAGCATTAATAAGGTCAAGAACTGACATTGGGCAAGGAGGACTGGGCGCAGTTGACTTTCCTGTTCATCCCATCAGTGTTAAGTGTGATTAAGGCTCTGTGCAGACTAGGCATTATTTTCCACACCAACCCTAAAAAAACAATTGTCACTTTGTGCACAGATGCTTAACAATTCTGGAACAGGTTTATTCCAGATGTTTCATGTAAGAGACAAATTGTAATGTTACAGCATTTATGAACATTAGAAAATGATGTGATTTCATCTTGTGGCAACAATATGAGTGTTATGGTCAGGCATCCACAAAACTAAGCCAGATGCTAAAGAATTCAAAACAGGAGGCAGCGAATAGTGGCAAAACTCATAAATGAAATTGATTTTAGTCAGTACATCCAAACTAAAGCACCCATTTAATTTAAGTCACAGCACAAATATAAGCAAAGCAATTTACACCTAACAGAGACAGGGATTCTCACCTATCTTGAAAGCAGACTGGATGCTGGCATCACTAATAGAAAAACATCTCTAGTGGCAAATAACATATATAGTCAATGTAGTGACAGTCCCTGTCTAATAAAGATGTACAACATTCGTCTTCTGCTTTTCTGAGGGAGCCACTAAAGGACAAAGGTGCTGAGCAGGCACATTTTGCTTATCTGGGTCAGCCCGGACAAAACAAACACGATGTGGCAATATTATAAGGCAGACCTTACAAAGTCCTGCTGTGTGCCAGCTATATGCGAAGAAGATCAAGAAAGACAGAATGCTGAAGGCAGGATGAAGAACACAGAAGAAAAAGAAAAGCTGAAAAGATCTTATACTAGTATCTTTTCTAGTGATTGATTTGCACTTCTAACATAATGCACAGTGTTCCAGGCAATCTGGCACACAGCACTACTCTTTAAGTAACCATTTATTTAAAGACAAACAGCCCACAATTGTGTTCTTATGGAAAACACAACTTTCCTCACGTTCTCTCCTGCTGTTCAAAGCAGGCATGCTTCTTTGATTTCATTGTGTTCTAGGAAGAGAAATAAATGTTTACTTTTCTATGATTAATGTAGTATATTACTGAATGAACCACACCTAAACAGTCCCTCTTTTCCTTCATCTAAGGAAGCTGGGTGATCCGTGCAGACTGAGAGAGGAGGAGACACTTTCCCATTAGTCGATTATTTTGTTTGGTCTCCTCATTGTAGAGGCAGCACCATGCTAAGAGCTCTAACATTTGTCCGTGTGGAGCACCTGTGAAAATAAACACTTACTTCTGTATCAGAAGAACAGAGGAGTCTGGGATTCCTCATTTAGCATTTCATTGTTAACAACATAAAGCTTTAATGTAACAGGAAATGTGACACACTTGTTTTGCTGAGATCTTCTTAACTTTAGCATGCAACCAAGGTAGCTCTAAGCTCTAAGCTCACTGTTTATAATGTGTTCCTGTTCCTGTGTCTGTGACATTCTGCACGTTTCTACTTTGCTGATTGTTCCCTCAATCCTTCAAAGTGTGAAAATTTAGCTAATAGTTTTAACATCCTTATGATTACTTCCTGCTAGTAACTATGCCACAACCTTACACTAAACTTTTAAGAAACCTTTGAAGTTACCTTAAGTTACATGCTACACAACTAACATCAGTCTGCTACAATTAAATTCATGTATGATGCAAAATTAAGTAGTGTTTCAGTATAATTCACATGTAATCAAAAACAGGGGATGCAGTTGCACTGTTATTTGCAGTTTGGTACTGTTTACTGTTGTGTATTTCACAATGCTTTATTGTTTCTGACTTTAAGGCCTTTGACCTGGTGTTAGGACATCAATCCAAAGTCACCAATGTCACTCTTAGGAAGAAAAATAAAGCCAGTTATTTGGATGCAAAGGATGTCACTTTCATCTTCATTGTAAACCAAAGCTACACTAGCCAAAGGTGGGCATTTAATACTTTGTCAAAGTATGTTTAGCATGTTTAGCATGCATGTTCCACACATGACGAGAGAGATATCTAGCTAGTGAAAGGAATTTTCTCTAATGGCTAGAATTGAATAAATTGTAATAAAGATCAAAAATATTTTAGGGATTTAAATTAGAACTAGAAAGAGAGAGAAATTGAAAAACAGCACTTATCTTTACATATAACTTATCTGTTCAAATCTGTTGCAGTTGTAACAATTCTTTCTGCAGATATTTGAAAGTGTTGCTTTTTATATTTCTTCTATGGTTTAGAAAAAATCCAGATGGCCAGCCACTGCGAACTTAAAGACTATGTAACATTTGTTTAAGCAATACATTGGCACATATAGCGATAGGTTATGCTTAACACAACCTAACTTACAATTTGATGTAATACATTTTTTTTTTTTTTTACAAAATTCCCTTGCAAGCTTGTTTTTGTTCTTGACCACTTTGTAGCTGAAAGTGTAAACACATGCAGATTTCTACATTTTATATAAGCATTAACAAAATAAAACATTTTGCATTTTGATGTGACTAAAATGTAAAATAGCAAAACCTCAAAGCTGCTCTGCTTTAATCGTACAGTCTGACAGCAAACTAATATTCTACTGTATATACATTGTAGATAGCAGTCAATTTACTGCATGCGACTTAAATTTTACTAGAAGAGTAATAAAGTTTCAGGACTGGGGTATTTCTTTCTGAAGGGGTAAAGCATTTCCCTTTCAGGAAATCGAACTGCGTCGGAACGCTTTGGGAACGAGACTGAGTTGTCCACGTTCATTTTTCAATCACCTACACACTGAGATGTCCAGATCCTGGCATGGCTCTTCTTAGCCTGCCCCTTTAGCCCTAAGACCACGGTGTACTCTAATGCCATAGGGTTTAGGGATCATTGCTATGGGGTTATGCTACGGGTTGAAGAGACACTAGCAGGCTATCACTCCCCAGGTGCGGCATCCTCCCTTATGACCCCGACACTACCTACCAAGCCTATGAGTACTATGTCAGTGCTGGTGGGGAAGGCTTACGCCTCAGCAGGTCAGGCTGCTGGATGTCTGCACACCATTGCGGTGTTACAGGCATACCAAGCCGACCTGCTGTGAGAGCTGTATGTGGGAAACATCATTAGCAGCCAGATCTAAGAGCTGGTCCTATGAGCCACAAAAAAAGACCACTTAGGCTATTGGCCGGTTCATGGCCACCCTGCTGGCCACAAAGAGACTTCTGTGGTTCACCCTGTCCGAGATTTTTGATAGAGACAGAGGGGTCGAAAGGTTTCAGGAAGCGAAAAAAAACAATCGGCAGCGTTCCAGCAGTACCTCCTATGCTGCTCTCATAGGATGAGAGTCTTTAACTGTGACACTGATCAAGCGTCTGTAATCCACACAAAACCTCCATGCACCACATTTCTTTTTCACAAGCACCACAGGTGAGGCCTAGAGACTACAGCTCTTCTTGAAAACACCATCTGCCAGCAGGGCAGTGACTTGTCAATCAATTTCAGCTCTTTTCTCAGGTGAGGCACTGTATGCTTTTGTTTAATGGGAGCGTGGTCTCCTGTTCTAATGCGATGTTTCACAAGAGTACACTTTCCAACACTTCTTTTGTATGCGCTGAAGATTGTATTGTGCTCTAACAACAATGCAGAAAGTGCAGCTCTTTCGAGGGAGTGACTGGCAAGTTATCCAAGGACACTGAAGGTGCCACCTCCGATGTGCCTGCTGCAACTGATTTCAATGAGCATTGATGAAGAGGCTTTAACTCAGATTTATTTACCCTGTAAAACTCACGCAGGTGCAGTCCTTGTTGCAATGAAATGTCCTGTCCTGTAGGATTTTAAATCTTTGCTTTGGTCAGTCCGTTTTGAACCCTGGTGACTGTGTGAGCGACCAACAGATTAGAAGAATCAGGAATGTTTGGCTCCAAATATCCTACATAGTTGCAAAGCACTTTAGCGGTGTCCGGCGCACACACCCGAATTGGTACGATTAACTCACTTAAGGCTGGCAGGGTCATAGTGTTGGCTATAGAAACATTACAACACAGCGGAATAAAGTAATTGCTGGTGAGGAGTGGTACAGAAATGTCCCAAAGCTGTAAAATTACACAGCTGGTGTCCAGTACGGCATTATTCTTGAAGAGAAAGTCCCAGCCCAACAGAGTAGGCTGCTACATAGTCCTTTTTCAACAGATGGTTGTGAAGTGCTGGAAGAGACATGCGAAAGTCTGCACTCATAAGGCGACACACTCGACACACCAGAGTCCACTAACATTGAAACTGCCATGCCTTCAATCACCCCTCTCACATATGAAATCAGTGGCACTGCATCAGTGGTATTAACGCAAATGTCTTTAGATCTGAAAAGGTTGCTATTCATAGAGTTAGTCTGTAGTCCCGTGGGCAGATCAGCTGGTGTTTGGGCCCCAACATAAGCTTTATCAGATGAACAGCCTTTTTGCAAATCATAAGACCCTCGTGACTGGCACCCATGGCCGCCACAGTTGCACCTGCATGTTCAACTTGACTTTGAGTATACTTTACTTCACTCTTCCATACCGCCAATGGCCAGTCTTTGCAACTCTTGATTTTCTTCCCCCCCCATATTTCAACTCCATCCTCGTCTGCCTCATGTCCTCAGGTAACCTCTCAACTGCTCTATACAGCCCACCATTATTGGCAAGTGGTTGAACAGCAACAGTTGACCCAGAATTAACAATCCTACACTTTTTTTAGTGCTGTCTCTGTAGACGTCTTCCTCCTCTCCCTCTCCTCCTTTCGGCCAACAGTAGCCCAATTTCCACAAGCACCCTGTTGACTCCACAAGCACCCTGTTGGCTAACCAGCTGATATTCATTCACTAGTTACACTTGAATTTAGACAATAAATAACGTATCTAGGTTACATATGTAACCCTAGCTCCCTGAGGGAACAAGACGTTGCGTCTGAAAGCTTTGGGAATGCGACTGCATTGTCCATGCTCTGAATAACGGGTGTAATCAAGATTGGAGGCCAGTGGGAGGCCAGTGGGTCCGGTCAGGACCTCTTGGTCGAAGCCCTCTTATTGAAGATGACGGTCCTGAGATCTGTCATCTCACAGGGCTTTGGACAAGAGCGTTGTGCGGGGTTTCTTACAAGGGGAGAGATGGTCGCAACACTGTATCTGCAATTCCCAGTGGGAAGTGCTGGGTTGTGTGGATGATACGCTGAACGCATTGGCGGGTTTAGCACATTAGACTTTTCCAATGTTTTTGGCAAGTTAAAGTTGCTGAACAGGACAGAGAGAAAATTGCCTTTACAACTGGCCATGGACTCTTCCACAGGCGAATTATGCCGATGGGTCTCTCTAACTCTCCAGTCACATTTCAACCCTTGATGGAGCTTTTTCTGATGTGTGTATTTGAAGATGTTTTGATTTACAGCAAAACATTTGAGGAACATTTGTCTAGTTTAAAGGAAGTGTTTACAGGAGTTGGGTAAGCAGGTTTGAAATTAAATCCAAAAAAATGGCACTTGGCTAGAGATCACGTGGTCTTCCTGGGCAATGTTGTGTCCCAGAAGGGACTTTAGCCAGACCCACGTAATATAGAAAAGGTGAGAAACTGGCCAACACCCAAGTCTCCTTATGAAGTCAGAGCTTTTGTTGGACTTTGCTCCTACTAAAGACGATTTGTTAAATATTTTTCAAAACATGTCGTGCCGCTTAACCTTAATTATCTGAAAGATGTGTTAACCTCTGCCCCAGTGGTAAAACTGCCTGATTTTAGCCTTTCAGAGTCTACACTGATGCGTCAAAATATGCTGTCAGTGCAGTGCTGGCGCAAGACAGCTGACTGGGATAGTATGAGTCGAGGCATTGAAAGAATGCAGGAAGTTAACATGGTGGGACACTGACCAACCCTCCTAAAACTTCTGTGTCTGCAGATCGGATGTCGGTACCAGACTCAAACATTGTTTTACAAAGTAGGTTCTGTGTTCATGATTTGTCATATGATGCGTCTAACCTTAGGGAATTGCAGCATTCTGACTCCAACATTGGGACTGCCTAGAAGACACTTGAAAGGGCTTTCTAAATGCCTGAGGAAACTCTTGACCAAGTTCAATGGCCTTTCAATAATTGATGGATTATTGTGTCGGTCTGTTGTCTCTTTCATACAAGTGACCCAGTCATTCAATTTGTTACTCCTTCTACCCGTCTACCTATAATACTTTTGTTGTTACATGGTGGTCTGGCCGCAGTCCATTTATCTGCTGAACGTGTATGGGAAAAAGTGAGTCTGACTTGTTACTGGCCTTCCATGTTTATGGATATTAGAGAGTGGTGTGAGCATTACAGGGCTTTTCAGACTCGTCGTGGTCCTGTTCCAACACACCGTGCTCTGATGGGCGGTTTGAATACCACAGGCCCATTTGAGAGAGTAGCTACGGACATTTTGGAGCTTCCTTTGACTTCAAAAGGCGATCGCTATGTGCTTGTTGTGGAGGACTATTTCACTAAGTTTGTTAGTTTGTATGCTTCCTAATCAATCTTTATAGACTGTAGATCGCTGTCTATTCGAGGACTATGTGTTGACTCATGGTATTCCAGAGACTTTACATTCTGACCAAGGCCATCAGTTTGAAACGGATATTGTTCAAAGACTTTGTCAAATGCTTGGGATTCAAAAGACACGGACTACTCCCTATCATCCGGAGTCAGATGGGATGGTTTAACTTTTTAACAGGACTTTGACCAATCAAATAGCAAAAATGCTGCTGACATATGGTGGGGAATGGGACAACTTTGTGAAACATGTAATGTTTGCCTACAACACCTCACCCCACTCAAGCACTAAATTTATACCATATTTCCTTTCTCATGGTGTTATGCTGTGAGAAACAGAGGCGAAAGCCGAAGTGCATTTCGCTTCAGTTGTAGTAACAGACACACGGTACACAGTAGCAGTTGGAGGGAAGTTGGGTTAGAAGGAGTGGGGGCCAAGACCCCGGAGAAACGGCAGCGGGAGAGAGGGAGATAACGGTAACTACTGTAGGTAGTTAGTAGGACGGCAACGCGCTCCGTGAGAGGAAACGTAGGAGTCTCCCTGACACATGGACTGGAAGCCAGGGTCCCTGTCATGCATTTGATTCACAATCATAGAGTAGAGTGCTGAAACCTCCTATTTATTTAGATGACTTGGTCTGTATTAAATATCATTTAATGTTGTGTTCATGGGGACGGAATGATGTTAAGTGAAGTGTGTGAATGGTAGAATGGAAACTGTTATCTAGTATCGTTATTCATTGTGCATTACGTATACATGTTTGGTGATATGTCAAATAGAGCATATGTTTTTTGGGTGTAAATGTGGACGTTTACATTAGATGGGGGGCACATGTAAAATACTTTTTGGGTGTATTTGAGTGTGATAGCTCAAGAAGTGTTTATTTTATAGGTGTGTTACAGTATCTTTTTTAACACTCAGTTACAATAGTTCAAAATGTTATTCCTAACATTCCTGGAAATTTAAGTTAAAGCTTATGATAGTCTGCAATTTGCTGTTAGTTCTAAAAGTTCCGAACTGTGAATTATCAGGGGTTGAATGTAATTGTATTATTAAATGCATAATTTCCAACAAAGATTTATGAAAGTCTACAGGTGGGATTGCAAAATAGAGCAAAATGTGATTTTTTTTAACATGAACATCAAGGCACTTTCCATTAATCAATTTCCTAAAATAACCCTTATAATATGTTAATTGTATTCATCTTTCAGAGATGCCTCAGACAAATTACAGATCCTTTATTCTACCACCATCTTACCTGAAGAAGGTAGTGAGGAAATAAAGTGTAATTTGGTGTGGCGAGTCCAAATTCCCCAAAGGTCTTGAGCTGACCTGGCATTTTGTGGGTGGCTGTCACAGCCTGTTTCGATTCTGCCATCAGTTTGCTGTCAGAATAGAAATGTCTCTGAGCTGCTGGTATAGAAACAGTGACCCTGAGCTCCTCAGATGTAAAGTGCCTGGGAGAACTAACTGTTTGTCTATAAGACCGACTTATGAGGTTGGTTGTTAAGATAATTTTACATGCATACTGTATAATTACTGCAAGTGAAATGCAAAAAAACAGAAACAAAGAATATTCAGGACATTTTTCAAACTAATATTTTGCTATTTATTATATTTATTCTATATACAAACCTTAACAATGTGACTTAGTCAAATAGCCAGAAATTTTCAATAGGTTATTAACAGGTAAATCTTTCACATTTAAATAATTTTAGCCAATTCCCCCATAGCAATTCAAAATGCACGTGCAAATACCCTTAATTGTCTTAATTAACTAAGACAATTAGATGAAAATATATGCAAATTTAGAAGAATATTTCAATTAATGGTTTGAAAGTTATTTTTCACATATACATTTTTTTGTTTTTTGGCCCCCCTTAGAACTCTTATGTTTAATTCTACTAAAATTAGCAGTTATTACAGAGAAGAGCTGTTACAGGGCATTGAGTCAATACAAGTTCACTTTTTCTGGTTGATTTTTAAATTAAATCTTTTATTTTAAAAATCTAATTTATTGTTCATTTTACAAACAGGTCAATCATTTTACTTTAAGACTTCCTTACATTTACACACTTTAATTTGTGAACAAAGTTGATTAATACTAATGTTGATTAATACAGTTATTTAACATTATTTATTTATTTACACAGCATAAATGCATACATTTTTTTTCTTTTAGTGAATTCATTTGAATTCAGCTTCGCAAGGTAATTCATGGACATGATCACTCACTTTATACACAATCTTTTGCAGTTTTAGCATCATATGTGCTCATGGTGCTACAGTTGTCTCATTCCCAGTATACTTGTTTGCAGCATCTGGAGTGGATTCTTCTTCTTCCCTTTTGATGTGTGAATTTCTAGCTTCCTCATTTGCTTCTTTTTCCAACAGCCTATAATTTATGCCCATGCCAACAAAGAGGACCATGCTTGCGACCAACAGGAGTATTCCACAAGTTATGTAAGTGTATTTGTAGTCATGGTAGATGTCATTAAATTTTCCTGTTAATTCAAATACATTACATATTTATATTACTGTGCTTTCAACAGTGTAAAACATCTTAAACCAATAATGAAAAAAGCAATATTTTTATTGCCTTTGACGTTAACTATTTTAACTGAACTGGTGCATAAGTAGCATACAACAAATTTAAATTTTAAACTTACCTAGCAAGGGTGGGGCAAGTAACACTGGCACACTCTCCAAGATGGTGACCAGACCGACAGCACTGGAGAAACGCTGGGGTCCCACCAAATCCATTAAGGTTTCAAACAGCACAGAACTCAGCCACCCAAACCCAAACCCAAAGAAAGCTGAATAGATAACAAACCCTGAATAATCCAGTGCAAGGGGGGCAAGCAAGTGGCACACACCATTAAACAGAACTGAAGCTGCAAAGAAATACTGTATCCTGGGTCGCACCCATTTCGTGTTGGCTACTGTTCCCATGGATGGCCGCACCACCATGTCAACAAAGGCCAGCACTGAAAGCAATGATGCAGCCTTTTCGTTCGAAATATTCTTCGTCTTGGCATAGTTACTGAGGAATACCAGTGGGGTGAAAATACCACAGAAGAGCAAAGTATTGCCGATGACATACAGGATAAATCCACGATGTTTAAAAAGAGACAGATCAATTAAACTATTGAAAGTCTCCATTAATGTCTTCTTCTCTCCATCATCACTAACCTCCTTTGCAGCAGGTTTGGGTTTTGGCCCAATAGGCCTCATGAGAGATCCAGCTACGCAACAGTTCAGTAGAATCCCACCCAAGATTAGAAAGCTACCCCTCAGACCAAACTGGTTATAAAACCAGCTGCTAAGAGGAGCTAAAGTGGACATAATTACTGGGGTACCAGCCATGGCAATACCATTAGCAAACGGCCTTCTTTTGTAAAAATATTTGCTAATCATGATTAGGGCTGGATTGAGATTGAATGCCAGTCCCAGACCTGTTAAGACATCATAACCAGACAAGATGAAAATATTGCCCTCTTTATTTTGATAACCACTAACACAAAATTTTAATTTTGAATGTATTGCTCCTTTGGGTAAATGTTTCATTTAACTCACCTCCCATCACACCAACAAAGAAATACAAAGCCTCCACTGTGTTGCAGAAAGATGCAGCAATGAGTCCAGTTCCTGAGAGGCAACCCCCTAATATCATTATTGGACGACTGCCATACTTATTAACCAGGATACTGCTAATTGGACCTGTGGATAATAAGATAAGGAAATGAACTGATTAAACAAGCTAATACAATAAGATACAGAAAGACCATAATTAAAGGAAAACTCGTATGGTTTCTCCTAGTAAAGAATATGTTCCCTTTAGAGTCACTTTTGAGTTTTTTCCATGTCATCTTGTTTTGTTTTTTTTCTTGACACTGTTGCCTCTGGTTTGTCTATTGTTAAAGGTGCTATAACAAATGTAATTCAATTGAACTAGTTTAATGTGTGAAGAGAACCTGCCTTTAAGAAAACCCTTCTGGTCCATAAATTCAAGAGGAGGGTGCCAGTTGGCCCATTAAGTCTTTAAGAGGAGACCATTTTGTCATTTGCTCTGATCATTTAATAATTCTAAGCAAGCTGACATAAAGTCTCAAAGAAATTGGCTAGAGGCTTAATTTCGAGAAAACTCCAGGAGAGGGATCATTAATGTATGGGTTGTTAACCAGAAGCAACCTTTTCAGATAATATGCTTGGTTAAGAGGATGTTTGAGTAGAAAAATGTCTTAAAAATTACTGTTGGTTTATAAAACTCTGTAATGCTTTGTTTATTGAACAGCATCACTGAGTAACAATCAACAATTAAATATAAAACAAAATTTAATAAACACAATATAACATAATATACAGGTCTTCTAAAAGAGTGTCTATGCAGGATCTAATATAAGGCATACTGTATTAGCAATTTCTGATCCAGCATGGCAATGCCACTTAATGAGGGTTATGGCTACTGGATTGCTAGATGTACAGTACATGTGGTGCTTTGGATATTTTGGCTACTTTTAGGGGCAGGTCTCCATCCCACTACTACTCTTTAACTCTTTTAAAATATTTTATGAAAGGCTATCTTAGTTAGGGACAATCAAAAGATGGGGTCATACAATATACATAAAGTACCAAAAAACTGGACATTATACCCATTTATGATTGACTTATTTTGAGTCTGGTTCCGCTCAAGGTTTCTTCCTCATAACATCTAAGGGAGTTTTTCTTTGCCACAGTTGCTCTAGGCTGCTCATAAGGGATAAACACACATCATTCACTTTAACTCTTAAGTTCTGAAAAGATGCTTGGACGATGTCTATTGTAAAAATCACTGTGGAAATAAACTTGAACTTAAACTTCTTATAATTTGGACATAAACTGCATGTGCAATTGCTAATTCAAACCCTTGAATGCTTAGTTTAATTCATATTCAGGCATTGTTTAATTCATGCTTCACCTAATCCATTGCTTTTCACGTTAGATAATACAATAAATAATACAAAGATGCATCAAAAAGAGAAAAGCCAAAAGGGAGAATAAAAAGAGCTGTGTGAGCTAAAGGCAATGCATCTCTGACAAACTGGATTAAAAAATAAATAGCACATGGACCAGTCATTTGTATTCCTAATTCCAAATTACCCATAATTCTGCAAGTTGATAATATTTCCCAGCAAGCCGTGCAAAACATCCATCCTAATTTTAAAATTTGCTTACCCTTCTTAACCAGATTGCACACGAGTCAAGTCAGGACATATAACTGAGCAAAACAAACAAACAAACAAACAAACAAACAAACACACAAACAAACAAACAAACATATCTGTACTGTTCAGTACTCATTGATAAAAGTCTAGTATATTTTCTGTCAGTTTCTGATTGGTTTCCAGAAATTTTTTTGTGAATTAAAATTAAAGCAAATTAACCTATTATGTTTGTTATTAATTATAACTTATAATAATAAATATATTAATTACATCTTTAATCACCCTTAATAAGATAAATAATATGGAGTAAAAAACGTAATACATCTTGATTATTTTTTCAGTGCCCTCATGGATAATGTAGAACAAATTCCAGAACATGCATGACTGCATTTCTGTGTTTTTTAAACAATGTCTGGTCAGGTTTGCACTCAAACACATTCTGTCTTGTTTTTACTAGTTTACTCTACAAAAGAATGTTATGGCAGCACCATGAAAAATGCTGATAGATAGAGCTACATTTTTTTTTTTTTCTTTACATCTTCAGTAGCATTTTACTTTTAATCTGTCTGGTCACCACCCACATAGACTACTTAGACTTACTAATTTTTACTACATTACTACATTACATTAGTTTCTACATTAATGTTAAGTAATAGGAAATTCATACACATAACAGGAATATAAATAGCCCAACGTTCAAATTTATTGCTGGACAAGAGAAAGTTATGTTATTTAGTGAATAAGTGCTATTATTGCAAGATAAGGGAATCCATGTTTTACCTCCTGCATATATAAAGGATGCGTTGATGGATGAAATCCATGAGACTTGACTTGTGCTGGCACTGAAGATCAATTCTATATCTCTGAAGAACACAGTGATACACTTTGGGAAGGCGAAGGAAAAACCAATGGAGATAAATGCACCGGCCACCACTACCCAACCCCAGCCTCCATCTGGAGGAGTGTAACACAAAGCACCTTTTCCAGGTGACATTTTCTTGTGCTCTTCTTTGGCCCTTTAAACTTAATGACTGCTAGCTTGTTTTGGGTCCAGGGCTTCCTAAAAATATAAACAACAGCAGTATATTAAATAATAATACAAATAAAAATAATAATCAAAATAATAGTATCACAACCCCAATTCCAAAAAAGTTAGAACATTGTAAAAAAATTTAAATAAAAACGGAATAGATTGATTTTTATTCTGTACTCATAAAGCTATATTTTTAAAATAATTAAACATAGAAAACTATTTTTCCCCTTAGTTTCAACTGAGTAAACAACAATTTTAAGAAAACAAAAAAGGTAAATTTGAACTTGATGGCTGCAACAGCTCTCAAAAAGGTTGGGACAGGGACAAGTTTTCCACTGTGTTTATCCCCTCTTTTATAACAACAGAAATGTATTGATAACCAAAATGGTACACTTCCTCTGTAAATTTTAAATCTTTGCATTCTGTCTTAATTAAATCTTTACACAGTTCGCAACTTTTTTAGAATTAATATCCACCAACTAAAGGCTGCATTAATTTTGTACAATAAGTAGTCAAAGTTGACTATGCAACAGTTATTTTAAAGTGTAAGAGTTTTAACATTAAAACATCAGAAAACATTTAACTTTGCCGCTCCATTATAGTGCATTATATTTACACAAGACTAGAAAAAATATGCCATAATATTTAGACATACCTCTATGTTCAGTTTTCTTTCTCTTCTCTTTCAAAAATTTTCTCCCCATACATTTTGGCCACTTTATAGTACAGGTTAATGTTTTGAGGAAAAAAAAAGTTTTTTTCAAATCCCCCACAATGCCCTCACTGCATAGTCATGTCAGATAAGAACACATACACATTTACTCAGAAATGTCCATGTTGTGCCCTCACTGGCAATGTTTAGTTATATGGTAATATTACTTGGAAAATTCTATTTAAAGTAAAGTTTAAGTGTTAATAAAAAGTTAGAATAGAAAAAAAGTTAGAAAAAAGTTAATAAATGTCATTTAAATGTTATAGGCATATTGAGGTATTATGGTGATATGTGAATGTTATTTGTATGTATTTGTATGTCAAGCATCTTAATTGTAATGACAGTTAATGCATCATAGTTCACATGTTTTTACTATTGCTATTGAGCTACTGAACTTTGGAAACTGCTACATTACAGTTTGTAATGGTAAAAATGAAACATTAAAATGCAACTGATCCAATATTCTGCTGAATTTTGAGCATTTAATTTAGAACACATTGATTAGTTTCTAAAACATAGAATGTATCTGATGCATCTGATTTATATTTCTTATAAAGTGTTTATGAGCCAGATCAAATGGCCTGTAACATTTTGATGGGCACATAAAGCCTACTTAAATTCTTTACTGACCTGTCTTTTCTTGAACAAATTTATTTTCATAGAAATTTACCCACAAATATTATTCTGTTCAAAAGTTAATTTTTTATTAGATTTGATTACACACTATTAATTTCTCTAAATGAGTAAAATCACAATTATACATTGTGGCCCAAATTACATGGAGCTCACATAAAATCCTAGAGCTGCCATTGTTGAGCAAAGTACCAAGCCAACCTGCTGCGAGAGCTGGATGTGGGAGCGCTCAAGGTCTATGGAAAGGGCCCATTTACGAGGGCACATCAATTGCCTAGATGCTGGCCGTGTTTCTGGCTGTGAAGCATTTTCTTCAAGACCTCAGAGGTCACGATGTGCTGATCCGTTCGGACTACACCTTAGTGGTCTCATACATCAACCACCAGGGGGGTTTGTGGTATTGGACTGCGTCACAAAGTGTTGTGACGCAGCTCGAGTTCCTAAAAGGGAACGTCTCTAGGTAACGTATGTAAACCTAGTTTTGTGAGGGAACAAGAAGCTGCATCCCTTTGCCACACTTTAATTTTTACTTCTGACAGATTCTACCTCTCCAAGTTATCTTTTATTTAGTCCAGTCATGATAGTGACCTTTTGCCAGTACCTTTTGGTAATTGATACCAACCTAATTAGCAAAATGTTCCTTCAGCTGTTTCCTTTTTAGTAACTTACTTTTTCAGCTTTTTGTTACCACTGTCCAATCTTTTTTGTTACAGGTTGCAGCCATTAAATGTAAAATTATTCTTATATATTGTGAGCAGAAATGGGAAGTAGTGAATTACAAGTACTTACTGCACTTAAGTAGATTTTTCTGGCATCAGTACTTCACTTCACTATTAATTTTTCTGACAACTTTTTACTTCCACTATTTTTTTTTTTACACAAATATCTGTACTTTATACTTTTTCAAACCTCGTTACTTTAGTTTTAATCTATTTGGTGACATGATCAATATTGTTTTTTCTTTAATTGCATGCTGTTTTCAGCCCATCAACCTATTTCTTGTCATTGCGCAGCTTTTTCAATCTACCACTGGTGTATCATTTCTTAACTATCATGCACCACAGACATAGGCTAGCCTACAAAGCTAACAATGAGCAGGCAGATGGCAACAAGATATTTGGCTAACGTGGATGAGACAGAGGGAGTCAGCGATTTAAACATGACTGAGAACAGAGACATTCCTGATCACATCATCATTATCTTTGCTCTGCATGCGTGCTATATGGTGGTTGTTCAGTCTGAATACATTCATTAGAGAACAAAACTGTTATTTTTGTTGTATTAATATATTTATATGATGTGAGGTGCAGGTTGTAAAATAGCTGAACTTTTACCTGATTCTTTAAAAAAAAATAGGTGTGTACTTCTACTTGAGTAAAGAATGTGTATACATTTGCCATCTCTATGAATAAATATGGTTTTATAAGTTCTGCAAATCATAGATTCTGTTTTTATTTACATTTTTCTTTTTCCATACTTTTTTATTTCATTTAGATTGTACATTATTTAATTCACTGTTTGGTGGTATGCTCATTTCTCAGAAATGCTGGACCAAGCTAAATTAAATAAAGTATTCGATAATCAGCACCTACATATCCAAAACGTGGTAGGAAAATGTGAACCACTAGCTTTTTGGCATGAGACGAATGCCCCCTACTGGACACTGTAGACACCCTGCCTAATTTATGAAAAGTAATTTTTAAATGAATATTTGCAAAGAACATTATATTTTTTTTCGACCCTTTGCATTGCTGTATGAAACCTAAAAAGTTAGAAAAGCTTACACAAAAAATGGTTTATTCATCAGATGATTTAAAACAAACTAATAGTACTCAAGCATGTTTTCAGCTGAATTTTTGGTAGCCAGCATTTATTCATCAATCGGTTACTATATCCTTATTATATGTAACCTAGTAATGCCCCTATGCACCTAAGTATTCTAACACACCCCTGCCTTAGCACAGCAATTACCAGCCTGGTTCAGCCTCCACTCCCCCACACCAGCATCACATTCTTTTCCCTGCTACAGGGTTCAAGTGTTCACCCTGGGGTCAGGGTATTTAACTAAACCCTGGGGAACTCATTTAAGCACTGTATTGCTGCTGTCCTTTGGACTTGGTATGATAGTCCAGCATCAGCCAGAAACCCTGATAACCTCCTACATATTGAAAAATTCAAATTCATTCATTTTCAGTAACTGCTTTTTTCTGGTCAGGGTTGTGCTAAAATTCAAATGCATAAAGAAAATTTATGCATGGTTGGCATTTACACAGAGCCTGGTCATCAAAACATTAAACAAGTTTAAACACAGCAGAGCACAGTCTCAAATAAAAACACAACTGCTCGAAGAGTAACGGTTTCAATCAAGGCATAAGAATGGTAAAATAACCATTTGACCTATTGAACTATTTGACCTTACACTTAAAACTTAAAATGAAACAAAACATAAAAAGATGTGTGCTTTTAAATTTATATAAATGTCCAATGACCACTGGCATGTTTATCATTTAATTATTCATTTTAGCACACATTAGTTATAAACCACTTTTAATTATTCAGTCACCACAGTGGGAGGTAAATGATAGTGGGAAATTTAGGTTTGCTTTAAAATCTACATAAATCACATGTCCATCAGATAACACACAAAGTATTTTTGGTGCAAAGCATTTTATATAATCCTTAACTGCAAATTACAAGAAAATATTTTGCATGCACTTAAATCTGTATCTGGGATTTTCAGAAATACAGCCCATAATTACTACTGGCTGAATAGCAACATGATTAACATTCTGCCAATGCTACAGCAACATACTTCTTTCATGGTAGCACACATTATCATAAAGTAATACAGTACACAGTCTGGTATGTGCAATGTGTCTCTAATCTACACCTTCTTCTATTTTCTGCATGGAGGGCCTTACATAATTGGTTTAGTGATGTTTCAATGCAAAGTAGCTTTGCTTTTTACATGATTAGGGATCACTAAAGTGAAGTGCAGGTGTAGCAGCCATGACTGCTCTACTTGTCAACACATAAGTCAAGAGACAGCAATACAGCTGATGCAAATGAAGTGTAAAGCTGCCATTCACTTAGAGCGACACACACACACACACACACACACACACACACACACACACACACACACACACACACACACACGCACACACACACACACACACACACACGCACACACACACACACACACAAACAAACACAAGTTCTAGCTGTTAACTTTGGAAAATGTGTGCAGGCAGTTGTTGTTGTTTTTTTTTGGGGGTTTTGTCTATGATGCATGCTTGGTAGAGTGCTGCAGAGATAGATGTTCTTCTGAAAGATTCTCCTCTCTCCACAGAGAAACACTGAAGCTCTTTCAGAATGACCACCGGTTCTTGGTCACCTCCCTGACTAAGGCACTCCTCCAATTTCACAGGTTGGCCGGGTGGCCCACCCTAGGAAGACTCCTGGTGGTCCAAACTTCTTCCATTTACGGATGATGGAGGACACTGTGCTCACTGGGACCTTCAATGCTGCAGAATGTTTCTTTACCCTTCCCCTTGATACGATCCTGTCTCAGAGGTCTACAGACAATTCATGCAGACTTTATGGCTTAGATTGTTCTCTGCCATGCACTGTTAACTGATGGACCTTATATAGAGAGGTGTGTACCTTTCCAAATCATGTCCAATCAACTAAATTTAAGGTGAACTCCAATCATGTTGTAACATAACAAAAATGTCGCTGAGAAAAATGTGCTGTGAATACTTTCCAGATGCACTGCAGATGTAGAATGAACTCCCTCTAAATGTACAACTGAATGAATGACCACCTTGAAAAAGAATACCTCTTTTGTGAAAATTCTCTAGAATGAACTTGTTTTCTTTGTTATAGAATAACTACCTTCTGCACACAGCTTTAGCTTGATGATATTCCTGACACCTTTATTTATGAGAAA
Source organism: Silurus meridionalis (assembly GCF_014805685.1). Lineage (NCBI taxonomy): Eukaryota > Metazoa > Chordata > Actinopteri > Siluriformes > Siluridae > Silurus > Silurus meridionalis. The sequence goes on along the minus strand of NC_060884.1, from coordinate 17,612,100 downwards.
CATTTCAAGTCAATCTAGATAATAGCATGTGCCAAATGCTGTATATGTGAACGAAAGACCTGGCACTGTTGTTTGGCAGGGCAAATCTATAGTCTTGTTTAGACATTTACTGTATGGTGGTCATAAAATCTTTATCTTCACTTAGCCCTCAAATGTGTGCTTTATTCTGGTCAGGGTATGTCTGCATAACCAACATATGCCTCAATGACAAGGATTCATGAATTTCTTATTTTGATGCCTGGAGGCCTGTCTTAAAATGTTAATTTAAACTTTGTCCCAAAAACCATATGTGGTCTTTGCTATAGAAATGCCTTCTGTTGCATTATTAAGTTGTGATCTATTCACAACCTCAAGCTGATTGTATTACACAAGAAATCTAGTTGACTAAATTAAAGTCCATGTACAATGTATTGGAGTGGAGATAAAAAAAAAACAGTAGCAACAGGATATGCATCCCTTTAAACAAAGCCAATGTAAGACTTTGGATCTGAGGCAAGCTTTTTCTCCAGTGATGTCAAATACTAGAAGAGGAGCCCCGAACAAGAAGGGTTAGGGTGGCAAAATGTGGTCAACAGTACAGACTGCTGATTAACTCTCACTCTCTCTCTTTAGTAAACCCATTAGTGTAAGCAAGTAGAGGGTTTCTCCACATGTAGAAACCAAAATATGTAAATCTTTTTGCAACAAATGGGAATTTCACCCAATTTTCTTTTCAAGTTATTTTGTATTCAAAGATGTGATGTTTACCCCCGTCACACCCACAAAGCTGGCCCTGCTATGTTTCCCAGCACGATATAGATTGAAAAAAAATAAAATTTGATTAAATATTAAATAAAAGCTTTTTGAGAGACTACATGCTATAGATGCAATTTATAAAAAAAAACTAAAACTACAAAAAACTAAAACTATTTTTTTTTTATTAAAGTTTATTTAGAAAGGGACCATGTACAATTTGGTGTGATTTGATTGGTGTGATATTAGGAATATTAGTTCTTGGAAGGAACAATGTTGACATAGGGAATTAATGCAGACATCGGAGTATATGCAAACACTCACATAACTTGAGTTCAGGATTGAACGCTACCTCCTTCAGCATTATTGAATATTTTATTATTCTCCTTCAATTATTAATTATTTACAAATAAACCTATTTTAAACTCACTGTAACATCTGTTGTTCCACCACCCTGTATGACTAACACATAGATAACACAATAAAAGGAACAGGAGGTGGGTATTTCCAAAGCAAATGTTGTGTATAGGGCTGAAAGCTTTTGGGAATATGGCATGCCGGAGGTCTGCCAGGTCACATGAACACAGAAGTTGTCCTGGGGCTTTCCTGAGCCATGTCCTTTCTTTATTTGTTTAGCTACCTGGCCAGCAACACACATGGAGGGACAAATCTAGAATGGCAAACAGCAGTCTTCTGCACAATAGGGGATGTGCAGGTACTTCAGAGAGGGAGATAAAGAGGGCATGTCAATGACAGATTCAGAAACACCAGTGTGATGCTGGAACTGTTACAAACACTGTGACAGTTTGTGGTTACTTTCTCTCTGTGGCAAACAGTAGAAGTGAATGCAATGTGACATTAGTTTATCTGACGTCATTAATTCGTTCATTCGTCATTCATTCATTCAAACATACAAAAAGTATGCAAATTCTAATCAGTTAATTTTCCATATAAAAATAAACAAATAGGTCATTTATAAGCTCTGATATTTTCCACATTTGCACATTTGTTCCACAAGTGTTCCACGTTTTGCTGTTGGAAACAAAATATTTGCCAGTCAAATGCATTAATGTTATACTTGGAACCACAAGCAATTTGGAAGGGGTCCTTGTAGTCCACAGTACTGATATATGGATCATTGTCCCTCACAGTGTATAAATCTGTATGCAGTAGATGGCAAGGGAAGCAAGAATAGGCACAAAAATGAAATATTCATAAAATACTTTCTACCAATGAGCAGACATGACAATAGTCTCCATTTCAATCTGACAGAAGCACCATGAGCCAGAAGGGAGCTTTATGTGACATAATTTCTGCTTATTCTGTGCAGTCCTCCACTGGTACAGTGACAAAGGTTTTCAAAAGAAAAAAAAAACACAATTAGATAGAAGGGAAGAGATTTGGAGATAATAAAAATGCATAGAAAGGAGCAAATGCATTTAGCTGTATGGAAAAAATATGATCTGTTAAACAATGTGAAATCTTTAGAGGAAAAATAAACATTTCTTTTGTTTAAGGTTGGAGGGCATTTGTTGTTTGTAGGATTAAAAACAATTTTAGCACGTAAAGGTAGGGGTTAATTTCCTGTATTTCCCACTGCATGCCGTCTGATTTTGTTGTGTGCGCATGGCCTAGCCTTTTCTCTGGATTATGCCAGCTTTTATTTAAATGTCATGGTCCACTGGGACTGTCTAGCAGAGACTCAGATGCTGAAGATGTTCAAAGCGGTCCGGATGTCAGAATGTTGGATAAGTTTAGAGACAAGGGACAGGGTCCACATCTGAACTGGCAGCTGGAAAGGTCATTGTAAGGAATGGATCCAAGAAACTCTGGAGATGCAAGTATTCATATTAAACAGACTGTAGTTACAAAAATGTGAACAAAAGATATTTCCCAAAGTTACCTTGTTATGTTATGTTATTCTATATAAGAGCACAATGTAATAATTTATCCATTAATTTAACATAAGTACCCTTAATGGTCAGAGTTGTGATGCCTTGTGATGTTGTGATGCCTATACCCAGAAAACTTATCAAAGTCTATTCCTGTTCCATCTTAATTTCGATAACTTCCTTAATTCCTTTTTACCAAAACATCACAAACATGAAAATTTCCTCCTATTATGAACTTTATGTAATTTTATTATTATTATTATCAGTAGCAGTAGTAGGAGGAGGAGGAGGAGGAAGAGGAGGAGAAGTAGGAGACGTATTAGTATCAGACATAGAAGAAGACAAATGCTCAGACCACAGGCACTGGTAATAAGCAAATTCTGGGGTCTTTTATTGCCTCTGCAATAATTCCTTTTTCTGATTTAAAGTGGTGATTCATGCAAAGGTGGTATAAAGCACAAGGCAGCAGTACCCTTTGGGTAAGAGATGTCCAGAAATTTTGTCAAACTAATTGATGGCTTCATTAGGTCCCAATCAGAGCGTTACAGAGTACCCTCAGGCCCAAGGTAACTCATTCCTTTGCATTTGAAGAGAAAGCTTGGGAAACTGAGTTTTATGTAGGAGGAGATTGCATTTACGGCACCTTTTGAAAGACAGTGTCTGCCAGGACCATAACGCAGATAAAGTGCATTCTAGGTCTAATACTATGGAGATGGATTGTGGGACAGTAGCCTTATGACTGAAAAAGTGCAAGGCTGAAAACAGCAGACTTTTCAGATACAGAAAAAGGCTATTATAGGCGATGAGCATTAGTTCTTTAAGAATCACATGAACTCACTTTTTAAACACTTTGCAAAAAATGTCACTGTGAATTTGAATGTGCTAAGTCTGTTTAAGATTATATGCAAATGTGCAACAAACACAAGTACTTCACTCTTTATTAGAATTGAGTAACTGACAATTATATGTGTAGAGGTATATGTTGTGTATTTCCACTTAATTGGCACTATGTACAGTAATATGAAGAACATTATAAATATAGCTTAATAACAGGACCAGTTATATGACTACATGTACTATGACTACATGTGACATAGTGACTGTATGTAAAGTAATTTAAAGAACCATACATGTCTGTGTAAGATAATTCTTTGTCCCCTTAAAACATGAAAGGTCCACATTCCAGTGTGAGTAATGTTTTAGTTTTGGTAAATGGAAATTAGACAAATATTGGTTTGTCTGATAAAGATTCTCTTTGTTTTATTTTTTTCCTCTGGAGTTCCCTAGCAGGAGAGGCTGGCCCACAAATAGGAATCCTTGAGAATTGAGAATGTGAAAAATTATTTAAATATTATCTTGTATGCATGTGTGGTTGAAAATGGAGCTTCTAAAAGAAGACACTATTGGCAATTTTTAAGATGATGTTGAAAATCATCTAATTCTCAAGTAAAGTTTTGGCTAATGAGATTATAATTGGCCTAGTATTGTTATTGGTCCATTTGAATTTGAGGGGAAGAGCCTCACTTATAAAGAGCCTATATGTTTGGACAAGAGCAAGAGAAAAAAATAAGATTTTGTTGGGCAAGTAGCCAACGCGGCGTTTGTCATTATGTAAAGAGCTAATCGTTTGTTTAAGTTTTTTATTATTTTGTTTTGCTTTGTACTTTGTTTTCCCCTTCTATTTGGAACCATTTTGGATGATTTGGATGAGTTTTTGTGCTCATATTGCTGCCTACATTGCACCTATCAAGAAGGCCACACCACAATACATATGGTAAAAAGCATCATAGCCAATACAGTACAGACCAAAAGTTTGGACACACCTTCTCATTCAAAGAGTTTTCTTTATTTTCATGACTATGAAAATTGTAGAGTCACACTGAAGGCATCAAAACTATGAATTAACACATGTGGAATTATATGTGGAATTATATACATAACAAAAAAGTGTGAAACAACTGAAAATATGTCATATTGTAGGTTCTTCAAAGTAGCCACCTTTTGCTTAGATTACTGCTTTGCACACTCTTGGCATTCTCTTGATGCCTACTTTGAAGAACCTACAATATGACATATTTTCAGTTCAGTTTTTTGTTATGTATATAATTCCATATATAATTCCACATGTGTTAATTCATAGTTTTGATGCCTTCAGTGTTAATCTACAATTTTCATAGTCATGAAAATAAAGAAAACTCTTTGAATGAGCAGGTTTGTCCAAACTTTTGGTCTGTACTGTATATATAATATATATAAACTTTTGGTCTGTACTGTATATGTTTTAATAACAATTATAATATTATAATCTTAGAATGTTAGAATATATTCATATTATCTCACATGATTATTATTTTTGTATGCAAATTATTTTAAATTTGCAATTATTAGTGCAGGATATTGGGCACTATCACTTCACACCAAATTCAGACCTACATGTTTAGTTTCATGGCTCTGCAGTAATAACGGTGGTAATGATGGTGCTTTGGCGTGTGTCTGCATTAATCTGAGGGGAAATAGTGTGGGACTGACTGCTTGCCATTTAATGACTAATGTGTAGCCGTGATGGCACACACAGGTAATTTACCACTGCCACAGAAATTTGCAGAAGAGAGAGGCAGAGACGGTGCTCACTGCACTAATCACAGACAGCCAGACACAGAGAAACGACCAAGCAAATGAATTATACCAGCCGATTGTTATGAAAAATAGACCTGGCCTCTTTGAATGCAGGATAAAAAACAAAGTTTGGGTTTCATCTTTTCTATGAAACCATTTGTAAAATACTAGAATATCAAAAGTCTGTTTTTGTTTTAGAGCATGTCAATGCAAAAAGAGTCAAATAAAAAGGAGCAATCAGGAGAACAGGGAAAACAAATGGTGGAGAGTGATGGGAGGGTTTTTAAGATATCTTCAAGCAAAAAGGGATTAAGGTTGATTCGACGGTAAACACCTCTTGCAGATGGAGTCCAATGCTTTTATAATGCCAAAAGAGTCAATAAGTCATCAGCGCATTCCGTCCTAGAGATAATACATTTAGGTGAGAGGATTAACAGGCACAACAAAAACAGGCACAACAAAAAACCTCCATGCCACCTGTTTAGTTTTTTTAGTTTAGTTTTGTCTTTTTTAGACAGGGGCATATACAAGGAGATCTTGGGTCCTTCGATGCATTTCAAATCCCCTAGATTTATTCAGAGCCCAGTCTTTGTTTTGTCAAAGACAATCAATCCTGTCTACATACTGTAGCTGCTATTATTTTAATAAACAGTGTATGACTATTGTATACCTGGGAGACTATAAGGCAGGGTTAACAGGCTAATAAGAAGGATTATACACTACAGTAACTTTATGATAAGTTCTTAATTAAGTCATGGAAAAAAACAGGTTATATATTGGAATACTGTAATCCAGAATCAACACGTTTAATGAGATAAGATTTCTTTACGCTAAATAATCTATACTTCAGCAGCATCTATGCAATTCTAATTTACAGGACTTTTTGATAAAGACTTATGGTAGAAACAGAGCCTAATTGAAAATACACAAAACACAAAGAAATCCACACTGAATAGAAACCCAAAGCAGAAATCCACACACATCCACATCTAGGGGCAATGTAAACCTAGCCACCTACCTATTAGCATGTCTTTGGATGGTTGCAGTGGGCAGAAACTTACACTGAATTTTGGACAATCAGAATCCTCACAATACTATAACTGTAAGGCGGCAGCTCTACTATCTGCACCATCATACTGTCCCATTAAAAAATCACTGCATCACATTCTGTAATTTTATATAAGTATGTAAGAGCTTCTTTGTGTGTACTTGTCACATACAAGATGCTGGTACGCCTTAAACAGGAAGATCACTTCTCTGGTCAAAGTCACTACTGGATGCTCTTCTAGATCAGCACTTGAGGACAATCTTGCCCCAGTAAATTTCATGTATAATGAAAGCATTTTGTTCTTAAATGGCATGCGAAATTGTCTCCCCATTGCACTATTATTAATGATCAGAGTGCAAGGGATTGAAATCTAAGAGGACACAGGAATGCTAGGCAATCTACATCTCCTCTAAAGGGCAATTTGTCTGAGTAATTGCACTTGCAAAAATCTATCACTGTCACGCACCATGGCCAATTAACACCTGAGCATGAAAATAGAGAGAAAAAATTAGGGGCAGAGGTGAGATTAGAAAATATAGTCTTAACCTATCAACAACTGGTACCATTATTCTGCCATGTCTGGTTAAATGCAGGGAATATATTACCAGAAAAAATGGTGTGGATTCGTAAAAGAGAGAATAAAAAAAGAGATATTCTGTTAGTATTATCTACATTTCTAGTGGGTTCCGACAATTTAGGTCATTTAATAGTGCTGGCTTTATACATTTGTCACATTTTTATTTATTAAATTCACAGCAGTCTAACCATTAGGGGTGTGTATTCAACAGTGTATTCTCACCATCTTTCATTGAGTTATTGTCCTAAATTAAAACATGGCATTCTGACAAACCAAAATATTTAGCAATAGAATCCTGTTCACACAAACTGTAAAGTAGCTTACCTGTATACAAATAAAAAAAAAATCAGAGGAGTTTAACACATTTAACAATATCAACCATTTTATGTAAACACTCTACGAGTTGTATTAGCTTTCAATAAGCAGGAATCTGCCAAGCAATGGATTTAGGCCACAGAGGATAGCAACAGTACAGAGCCTCTTGAAATGGAGAGAGGTGAAGCGTGACTGAAGCTTCCTGTAGGACGATTGAGCTACAGCAACATTTTCTTGCTGTACTAATGAAGAGAGCTGACTCTTCACCCTTAACTGTTTTACATTACCAGGAGAGAGAGAGAGAGAGAGAGAGAGAGAGAGAGAGAGAGAGAGAGAGAGAGAGAGAGAGAGAGAGACTTAATTACACTACAGGTACAAGCCAGCAGAGAGCTGATTTCCTCTTCTCTCCCTTTTGGGCTTTCCTAATTGCATTGTTCCTGAAACAGGAAGGACATGGCCCAGGACTCTTTGCAGTGGTGCAGAAATCTTATTTAAATCCTGACACTAAGGTGCATCTTAGGTCTGTGAAATCACTCCTGCCACCCAAGTGGAAACTCCTCTTAATCACTTTAGATTGTGCTCTGGTTTGTTTTATGGTAGTTTTGGATGAAACTGATTTCACAGCTGGTTCCAAACTCAACAGACTAATTCCAGTTTAATAATGTTTCACACAGAAGAGCAACATGCATATTTGTAACACATCACAATCATGCATTAGGCCACAATTATATGAGGAACATTTTGCGGCAATTCGTTTTTCCGTTTAATTTGGGACTTTGATTAAAGCCTAATTACATTAATCACATAACTACTGATTTGTCCGGTCAAGAAGATTAAGTGGAAAGTGTTTGACAGGAGTTGTAATGAAGAACAGGGGCTGGGAGCATTACCTTTTCATCAACAATACCCTGAGGCTACTCCTGCAGAAGAGCATGATTTCTTATGATTTGATGGACTTAATAATTATCTAAATGAATTGATTTAGATAGCGGGGTGACATCAAAACCAGGAAGTATAAAATGCACATGGAGAGAACCTGGCTTCAGCTTCTGTTTGTTCATTAAGCGCTCTGTCTAAATGTAATGTTTTTGTCTGTCTGTCTGTCTGTCAAAAATAAATAAATAAATTAAGGCATCTAAAAACTTGCATGCCTATGCGGCTGCTCTGCTCCCGAAGGACACTCTTTGGGAGGGTGCCCCTACTCCTCGCGGTTTTGGTCCCGCTCTTAATAAGGCAGAGCGGCGTTCCAGTTCCTGGGGTTCGCTCATAGATTTTGCTGAAGGTTTGGAGACGGGCTTGTCACAAAAGAGACCACTAAGGCCATTAGTAATAATAGCCTAATAGCCACTGAGAGACATCTGTGGCTTAGTCGACTCGGTAGTTGACAGGTTTCAGGAGTCCAAGAGACAATCGGCGGCGTTCCGGTGGAACCTCCCACACCACTCTAATGGGGCTGCTCAGCGGGCGCAACCCTAACCTCAACAAAGCACTTCTTACCGACAAGTGCAGAGACAGAGCATCGCGATGCTTTTCCCCCCTTTGTGGGATCAAAGCCCCATGAGGTAACAGATCTGAGGACTGTCATCTCCAGGAAGAGGGCTTCGGCCAAAAGGTCCTGACCAGACCTGTGGAAGGATGACCGGAGGGTGTGAAGCACCACTTCTTTTGGTGCCCGTTTCCCTCCGGCCCCTTCAGGGACCTGGCTTATTAACCCTGCCACGAAATGTGCTTCAGGGCATGGCCAGCTCCAGTGAGCTGCCTTCTTGTGTTCCGCCCAGCATTGTTGCGGACCATCAGGGCACTGCCTTGGCTCTAGACACACCGGAGGTCAGTTTTAAGAGACTCGTACACTTAAAGGAGCACCTGGCAGTCTGGATGGCTCTGCCAGACTCTGGCTGTGGATCCTGCGCACTGTAGAGCGATGTTATGTGATTCAGTTCGGGTCGGCGATGCCTTCGTGCCTTAGATGTGTGGAGGGATCCCAGGTTACTACACCAAGGCCTCATGTTGGAAGTTCCTGCTTGTCGCATAGTGCTAATGATGGATACGTCCCTCACGGGATGGGGAGCGGTAATAAGTGGCTGACTCTGCGTAAGGTCTATGGGAGAGTCCCCATCTGCTGTGGCACATCAATTGCCTAGAGATGCTGGCCATGCTTCTGGCCCTGAAGCACTTCCTCCCGGACCTCAGAGGCCACCTCAGTGGTCTCATATATCAACCACCAGGGGATCTGTGCTTGCGCTCCCTGTACAGGCTGGCATGCTAGATCCTCCTGTGGGCCCAGGGAAAGCACCTCTCCTTCAGAGCAGCTTACATCCAAGGCTGTTTGAATGAAGCAGCGGACACCCTGTCAAGACAAGCCCGGGGGGTGGCGCCTCCACCCTCAGGTGGTGGAGCAGATTTTGAAGAAATTTGGCAAAGCCCAAGTAGACCTGGTTCTCCCTATATCCACCAGCCCTGCTGGGACTGGATGCCATTTCACAATCGTGGCCGAGGCTACACCTTTACGCCTTCCCTCCAACATGCTGCTTCCGGGTAAGGGCCGTCTGTGTTTCACAGCCTCATGGGAGATTTCTCTGAGAAGGGATCTCCTCTCTCAATTAGGGGGCACAATAGTTTACCTCCGCTCTGAGCTGTGAAAGCTGTGGCTTCTGAAGGTTCACGAGGTTGCAGAAACCATTCTCCAATCCAGTGCTCCCTCCACAAGGAGGTCATATGCCATGAGATGGCACCTGTTCACTGCGTGGTGCTCCTGGCATCAATTGGACCCAGTCCATTGCCCAGTTGGTTCAGTGCTGAATTTTCTGCAGGAGCAGTTTGCGCGTTTCGGCGTATCACGCCGCTGTGTCATTCACTGGGTAGAGACCCACTCCTGACGCTTTTTCCATGCAGAACATGGAGGCTGAGGCCTCTGGTGCATTCAGGAGTTCCTGGGTGGGACTTGGCCATAGTGTTGGAGGCTCTCTCTGAGCCCCTCTTTTAAGCCTTTGGCCGGAATTTTGTGGAGGCACTTGTTCATTAAGACTGCATTCTTGCTGGCTATCTGCTCTGATTTACAGGCTCTTTCTGTGGCCCCCTCTTTTCTGGAGTTCACTCCACGCATGGCCAGTGCCTTCCTGCACCCTAGAGTGGGTTACATCCCCAAGGTGCCCCCAGTCATTCCACGACCTGTCAGGCTCCAGGCATATCCTCCTCCATTCCATACCCCAGACCAGGAGAGATTAAACTCGGCTGTGCCCGGTCCGAGCACTGAACTGTTATGTCTGCCGGACAAGTCCCTGGAGGAAGTCTGAACAATTGTTCATCTGCTACGTCCCCCCGAGGAGAGGCCTTCCTGCTCATAAGCAGACGTTTATCAGATAGACTATTGATGCTATAGTGTCTTCTTACGTGTCCTCTGGTCTCCCTGCTCCATTCAGGGTCAGAGTTTACTGGACCTGGAGTGTGGCAGCCTCCAAGGCTTGGTGCTCTAAAGTGTCCCTCCATGACCTCTGCGACGCTGAGGGCTGGTCCACCCCGCTCACCTTTGCCAGGTTTTACAACCTTGACCTCTGTGCCACTCCTGGCACCTCTGACTTTTGAACTAGCTGTGTTCATTCACACTAGTCAGGGACTGGTTGTTGTGGTGGTATTGGACTCTTGTTCCCAAAGTGTTCCGACGCAGCTCGAGTTCCTGAAAGGGAACATCTCTAGGTTACGTATGTAACCCTAGTAATGTAACTCCGTATGTAAATCCAAGAGGGACGAGACGCTTTTGACTGATTAGACTCATTATTCAGAGCACGGACAAGGCAGTCACATTCCCAAAGCGTTCCGATGCAGCATCTTGTTCCCTCAGGGAACTAGGGTTACATACATAACCTAGAGACGTTATATAATATTGATCAAACAATCATTCCTTGCAGAGATGTCAGTGACTTGTAGCCAACCAGTGGACTTCATGAGTGACATAATTTTGCTTGGTAGGTGGAGCAATATAAAGTCAGCAGTTTCATGTTAAGTTATTTATAGTGCTCGACTTACTTTTCATAGGCTCTGTATCATCAAAAATATCATATCTTACTTTAAAATAACTGACACCATGTTATATCAGAATCTTTGTGAACATAACATGTCCCTTTTTTTTAAGAAAAATTGTCATATCTAATCATAAAATGCATATGACTTTGCTGGTGGTGGTCAGCAGAGAATGCTTTCCAAAACCACATTTTTCAAATTTTATGGCAGTTACCCTTCAAACTGAAGACCCAGATTTTATGTTCCTCTTCCCATGAATAATAAATGTATAACGTCTGGATTAGAGAGTGTAGTATACAGTATTACAGCTGCAAGTTTTGGTGTTTAGTGATATAATGGAGGGCTCTTTAGCTCAGTATCAAGATTTATCAAGAGTAGAAGAAGCTGGAAACAATATCAGTGAAAATGGATTCCTAGGATTGTAATTGTCATCAACTGTTGTTTTTTCATTGCTGTAATTTAGTTTCCAGAACAGCTTGCAGCCGACAAACATGATCACCATGGTCCATGATTTCCAGCATTTACCTGCAACCTGCATTGTCATGTTCACACTCTGTTCTCAGATTACTGATAACACAAACCATAACACAATACACTATAAACTGTATAAACACATACAAACACACACACACACACACACACACACACACACACACACCTCCATAGTTTTTGACATTGTTTTGTTACCTGGCTTCAAAGCTTGCTGGATTTTACTGGGTTTAACGATTTCTAGATTTTGCACGGATTTTTGTGGTTTTCTGGTCACCTCAGCCTGTTTCTGGACTTTGTTTCACATTTTGGATTGTCTGCCTGTGATTAATACATTTTACCTGTAACTGTAACTGTCTCTGTTTCCTGACAATAATAATCCTACCACTGCTACTGCTTATATAATAATACAAAGTGTAAATACAATTGGCATTAATTCAAATAACATTGTATGTGTAAAATAATTGTAATCCATCAAATAAACAAAATAATATAATATATAAATCGTTATAATGAACCTTAATGAAAATGTTCTGTTTAAAATTTTAAATCAGATACTTGAGATCAGAGCTTTTCATTTAATTTAATTGCAGCTTAATTTATTCACTTATTAGACATCAAAGCATGCATGAAATAATATATATATATATATAAAAAAAAAAACATCTCTACCAGGGCACCTTTAAACTTATACACAATCTTTTCACACACAAACTGCGAAACATTTCAAGAGAATTTTGACAGTCCAAATCAAAAAGCATTAATGCTTTGAAATTAACAGCGGATATAATGTGCTTAATGTGACCTTGTAAATCAAATCCATTAAGATACATTAATCTTTGGAAGACTGCGTACTCTCATCTTATTGCTAAACAATCTTTCTTCACTGGAGTGCATCTGTGTATTGTAATTAATTTCACTACAATAAAGCATTTAGTTTATGCATAACAGAAATAGTGGGATGGAAAAAAAATCAATGTGGCTTACAGACAACAGAATCCACAAGGCAGACATAGTGAAACAGCAGGGGGGAGGGTAAAGACAAAATCAAGCTGTAGATTTCTTTGTCTATTCATTAAAAGCTTTTAGCATTGTGCCAATTTCTCCTCTCAGAGTCACAGAAATTATATAAATATGTAAAATTAAGGCCAATTTTTGCAAGAAATGGAAGACTTGGTGATGCACTAAGAGATAGTCAACAGACAGAAGTATACATTGCATAAAGGCTTTTGTAATTTATATGCCTGTCAAACTCCGACAACTATAAAGAGTATGTTGACACTGAATCAAATAAATGCTTGTCATGAATAACTGCATATAAATAAGCATTGATAATATAGAATATTAATTTCAAATAATTTGTTGTGATAGCAAAACTTGCGCACACACACACACACACACACACACACACACACACACACACACACACACAATTGTCACTCACAGCAACAAAGTCTGTTTACTGTTGTTTGCACTGCCACTAGTTTCTGCTCTGCATATGAATGTAAAAAAAATCAGACAGCGCTGTAGGTAGTGTGCAGAAATTTGTATTTCATTACTGATTACGGCAAAATGTTTTTCACCCCCTTGAATCCTCTGTCGTGACTTTCCCTACATGAACATCCACAACTCAGCAAGCTCCATCTGGGCATAATTACAGAAAGTCTGTTAGTCCCACAGTTTATGACAATAACTCACAACTAATTATGCATCAATTATTAAAACTCTGAAAGCATATTAAACACAGTGTGGTAATCAGTTAACCACACCTGATGATTTATGGAATGTTGACTTGTCTGTGTAAGAAATAATTAACAGAACCAATATGAGGGACTAGAATGATAAACATCTTTACACAGAAACAAGGTAAGTAAAAAGGTGGGAAGGATGCAAATGGGAAATTAGATTTGCTCATAGCATGTTCACTGAATATAATAAATACACACGTCTTAAAATGGGTTTTACCATGGCTTTAGATACAAATGTCCATTTATCATACAGAATTCATCTATGCTGTGAAGTAATTCGGTAAAAATGACAACATGTACCTTCACAGCATTCAGTACATCTTACTCGTGAGCATGTGTCACTTGAGACAAGCAATCTAAGGGAGATCTGCTTATTAACAAGAATCTCTCACAGTGAAAGCAATTGAGGTATGACTGAATTCAGCAGGAGTGTTGGCTGCATCTGTATGTGTGGTTGATGCTTATCAGAAGGAGACGATGTGAGCTGAATTGGATATTGATCTGTGTATATGGAGTGGCCCATGCAATAAAAGGAGACTTCTTGGCTGGAAATGATTTTTGAGTGGCAGTGGTAGACATGCTGAATGCGATCCCATGATTCAGCACAAGTTCAGTGCAAGCTCAATGGGGCATCTTTATAAACTCCAGAAAAGGAATGGCTGGCTCAAAAATAGGGTCATTATCTAACAGATGTGTGTGGGTGGAACAACTGGCTGCAGTCATAAAATGGCCTATTACTTTTGGTGTCAATCAGTGAAATACATTATATGCACTGAAATGATCTTAGCACGAAGAAAAGAAAGAAAGAAAGTTAAGTGAGAGTGTGCATAATTTGGTACATCCAGTAAACATTTTTTTTGTGCATTATGTTGAGGCTCAGATTGATCGTACTTTCATTCATATGTATTCCAATTTTGTCCTTTCATTGTTGATTTTCCATAATTAAAAGAAACCATTATAACTATATAGAGCAATCCTATAAAGCCCAACAATGTTCAATGTTGTCAGGGAGCTATTGGTCACACCTCCTTCCAATGCTCACACTCACTCAGCCTCACCCTCCTACAAATCACCTACACCTGTCCTCCTCCTACTAATTACCTACACCTGTCCTCCATTTACCCGTCCCCTTTATAAGGTCCCTATTCCCCCTTCACTCATTGTCTGATCTACTAGTTATGACTGCATATCACTCGGACTACCTACCGCTCTTGTTTCCTGTGCTTCCATGCTCCTGGCTACGCTTCGAAGGAAGCACTCAGTTAAGTTTTTCTATTTGCTGTAGTCTCATCTCAAGCTCTATTGTGTTTGCATGTTTAGACCAAATAAAGACAATCTGTTTTACTTCTAGTTTCTGATGCATGGCCTGGTCTGGTGACAAAAGATCGGACCTTAAAAAACCTACCTCTATGGATTCCCAACCAGCTCCACTCATGGATCCATTCAGGGTACTCGTTGCCGCTCTCCGGGAGGCGTTCTCACCAGCTCATGCTAGCACGGCTGCACCGCTCGCCTCCTACAGCTCAATGGCACTTCCGGCGAAGCAGCCGAGTGCATCAGCTTCCTGTGACAAGTCAGTCACTATGACGAGATGCAACCAGCCAGGTTCCCCAACGAACGCTCCAAGGTCGCGTTCCTAATTTCGCTGCAAACTGGGAAGGCTCTGTCATTGGCCAGCGCGATGTGGAATGCCAGTCAGTGCATGCTCCCGTTTAACCAGGGACTTCGCTGAGGTGTTTGGTGTTGCAACGGCCGACCAACACTATAGCCTCCACCAGTCAGGAAAGGCCCAAGACTGGACTGCAGATGTCTGGGGGTGCCAGAGTACCTTATGCTCTCACTTGATATGCAAGATCATATCAAATGTGTATTAGAGCTGCTAATACTACACCGCTAATACTACAAATCCCAGAATGCTTTGTTAGTGCATTGGCGGGTCAGTCGA
Source organism: Silurus meridionalis (assembly GCF_014805685.1). NCBI lineage: Eukaryota > Metazoa > Chordata > Actinopteri > Siluriformes > Siluridae > Silurus > Silurus meridionalis. The sequence goes on along the minus strand of NC_060884.1, from coordinate 17,596,721 downwards.
GACCGCTGAGAAAGTCAGCGTACTCAGTGCTGAATTTACCCGGCAATTTGCCGACTTTGAAGCCCAGAAATGCAGATTTGAACTGCCCAGTAATCCGTTTGTGGTTGACGTGAAAAGCGCACCAACCAACCTCCAAATGGAGCTGATTGAACTAGTGTGGAGACATGCTCAAGTCAAAATACGACTTTGTGGGTGCTGCACAGTTTCCATGTTTTCTCCCCGACACACTGCTCCAACTCCGTGTCCAAGCTGCTCAAACACTCTCTATGTTTGGCAGCACATATCTTTGTGAGCAAATGTTCTCTTTGATGAAGATGAACAAATCACCACTCAGGAGTCTCACTGATGAACAACTTCACTCAATCCTGAGGATTTCCTCAGCTCAGAGACTAAGCCCAGACATTCAAGCCAATGTGCATCAGAGTAAATCAGACTGTAGCAAACTACGCTCAAATGAATGTTGTCTTTATGCACTTTTTCTACTCCAAGGCATGGACTGGTAATAGTTGAAAGCTTGCTTTTTTTAAATGAAGGAAATTATTATTATTTTTGGTTTTCTTGTTGTTGCCCTGTGAAAAAAAGTTCCCAACCCGTGAGGGACGCATTCGTCATAGGCCCAACACAGTATCCTCCAACATAGAGCCCTGAGATAGGAACCCGGGATCTCTCCAGATATCTAAGACACGTACATGCAGAGGCCCTGAAGTCTCAGGGAAACCAGGGCCACATTGACACACTTTGTGAAGGTGCAGGGTGAGAGGGCAAGACCAAAGAGAATGACCCAATATTGTTAAGCTTTGGCCCTGAAAGCGAACCTAAGGAACTTCCTGTGAGAAGGGAGGATGGATACATAACAGTATGCATCCTTTAGATCTATTACGACAAACCAGTTTTTGGATCTGATCTGAGACACGACCTGCTTGAGGGTAAGCATCTTGAATCTTGAAAGTCTCAGAAGTGAGCGGTTCAGCTACCGTAGATCTAGAATAGGATGCAACCCTCCATCCTTTTTGGAAACTATGAAGTACCAGCTGTAGAACCCTGACTCTTTGTCTGATGAAGGGACCACCTTGATGGCCTCCTTGGGTCCAAGGCTCCTAGAGGTGCTATTCTTAAGGGACTACCTGGTAGCATGGGAAGCTCTGCCTGACGTGTCTCAATGGGTCCTGGTGGGACCCAAGCAGGCTCTGGTCATTGAATGAGAAGTAGACACTCTCCTGTTGAAGGGACCACCTTAATGGCCTCCGCTACGATTCTGGCAGAGCTCAAGGAGGGTGCTCGCTGGAGCTGGCCGTGCTCTGAAGCACTGAACGTGGCATGGTTGACGGATCAGGTCCCTGAGGGTGCCGGGGGTGGGGCTGGCACCATGTAATGAGGTGCAACATGCCCTTACCCTGCAGAGTCCCCAGAACGTTCTGTGTCAGGTCTTCTTGGCTGAAGCCCTAATTAAAAAGACCACACAAAGACAGCCAGTCGGTGTGCTTAGTCTTTTTGCTCGGCCTCATATTTGACAAAGAATTGACAAACAATTTGACGTATTTTTTATTATTTTTTATTCATATTTCTCACTAAATCACATTGCTCATTTGTAAATGAGACATGTGCTATATTTCTGATGTGTTTGCACTGAGCATACAATATGACTGCTGGAAAACGTAAAAAAAAAAAAAAACATATGCCTGTGGACATGAACAGAAACTAGAATTTCAAGATTCTAATATGCTTCCTCTGTTTCAGTCATAGTTTCTATGCTTAACACATTGGATTTTTTTCTATAGACTCCCAGTGTAATAAAATTGTAATAAGAAATTCCAATCCATGCACTTCTATAAATTCAAAAGCCCAACCTCATTTGATATATATTTGTACAACTGTTACCCAGCAGAATTTTAATCTACCTCATGAAAATCTTTAGTGAACCAGCCTGGAGCCAAAATTCATGCTAAGATGCACCTGCACAGACAGAGCCAACATGAGCAAGATGAATGACATCATTAACTCAGCCAGAAAAGCTGAGTCTCTATGCCTCAGCTCCACCCTGACAGCCAGGAAGCTGACGGGCCAAGCTAAAGTCAGGCCTTTTCAGCCTCACTCACAATGTCTCAAATACACACACACACATACTCTGGAGCAAGACCTTCAACCCCAATATCACACCAGAACATCTAGCAATTTCGAAGTCTAATATTTAGCCATATCTAGTAATGGTTCCTAGATTTAAATTGTCTACAGCTGAGAGGAAATGAAGCACATAATGTATTTACAAATATTGCTATGGTAACTGTTTTAAGCAGTTGCAATCCTAAAATAATCAAAGGAAGAACATCTGCATGGGTTCAGTGTGGAATTACAGTAATCTTAAAGCCCACAGTAATCTACCCTCGAACCGACCAGGCAGGTCCACAGAGCAAAAAGATGTGTAGAGAACGCGGGCGCATGTGTGTGTGTGTGTGTGTGTGTGTGTGTGTGTGTGTGTGTGTATATGTGTGTGTGTGTAAGAGAGATACAGAAAGAAAGAGATCAAGAGATCAACCCCACATTTAAAGGCTCCTGAACCACAATTTTTTTTTTGATTAATTTCTTAGATAACATCAATCCAGTCATTAGACAGTAAGTTAGAGGGAACCCTAAACTTGCCCAACCCCCTGAAATATCAACATTAGTTTCTTGTTAATCATTTTTAAAACTTTAGCAATAGTACACTATAGTAAACTTTAGCAACAGTACTAACTGACATTAAGAGTAAGTCTTGATTAAGATACAGACTGAGAATATACTCAGATATATATCCTTAATGTTTGCCTTTCTCCAGTATCCTGAGCCTTTCCTACTTGTTACAGTTAAAGCACATAATTCCAATTTTAGGATGCAATATCATATTATAAACAGCAGGGAGATTAATTGACCCTTCACAATTCCACTTCAATAGATTGCCATAGAGTGCCCATTTATCCCTTTCCTGACTGTTCCTGGCCAATTAGTTTTGGTAGGAGAGTATAGCCAGTGACAACCACAACTTTGTTCTTGCTGTTGACAATGTATTTTTAAATGTAAACTAATATAAATATAAATATCTACAATGTCTTATGAACCATTCAGATTATAAATATATACTGCATGTAGTTGACAGATTTTTCTGCCCGACTTTAAATGTATACTAAAAAAGTGATTTTTGCTGTCAAACACAATATGATGTAACATAAATGCAAGACACACAGGCACAAAACAAAAACAAAAAAATACTCCACCACTGATATGATGAGAATATAATGATCAGTGGGGGATAGTAGTTTCCGTGAAATATCTTTAATATTTATTGTTATATTTTATATCAATATTTTTACTCAACTACAATTCACAAAATCAGTCGTTTCTTTTTTTTTTTTTTTATGAGTGGAAAAAACTTGGTCAAGTAAGCCACCAATCATAGTAGAGTGCGCTCTGTTTTAAACTTGTTTTGATTGACGCTTGGCCGCATCAATCGTTATATCATGTCATGGTGTATGAACCTAGTCGGGACTGGGCGTTTGCACCCTCCACCCGGAGAAGTTCCTTCACTCATACACTCAGAAAGGAGGGGTGGGGTATCAGTAAGGAGAGCTAAACCCAAATTTAATTTATAAATGACAAAAAAAAAGGTCTACAACCCTCAGAAGGCCCATTCAGGAAAAAAGAGGAAAGAAGTAGGGTTGGAAATGTGCAAAAGATAAAGGTGTGTATGCAGCTCTATCACTCCTCTCGTTATGAGGATAGTATAAACTAATAAAACTGGCTACTAACTGTATAGCAATAAGGTTGCACTGTGTTGCCTGCTGTGCTTTTATGCATATAGCAACAATATTTCTTTTAGCTGCATAACATTAGAATTTCTAGATTGTAGTTTATCATAATGTGTGTAGCAACAAAACAATTACAGCCTAACTAGTGTAATAGGATTGTAGTAAACTGGCAACTGGTTACCTTTAATTGAGGTGATGTCATAAAGGTTTTCTGTGATTGTACTGAAAAGGTCCTGAACTGAGTTCAGTAAAGGGAATCTCCAGTGCCACTTAAAAGGTGCATTTAAAAAAACATATATGATAAGGTATAGATGTTGTATGTATCTTATGGCTACAATTAGCCAAGGAGTTTTATGGTTTTTGGTTCTGAGAGTTTGATAGATTGTGCACAATTACGTTTATTTAATTGTTCAATAAATGCATTTAGGATGAATACTTCTACATAAAATGGAGCTCTCAGAAATGTCTCCAAATTTGTGAACAGCTCTGAGAATATCTTACTCATTTAATGACAGTAGCTGAAGTGGAGAGAAAAGCTGAAATTAATTAATGGGGGAGACGTTGGGTCATGGTGTGGTTCACCCAGGGCATTATTCAAGCTAAAACCACTATTGCCGCTTGGTGGTATCTACTTAACACCAACATTCAGTTGAGCATCAGTTAAACAGCAAGCAGAACATTTTGAGAGGAATAAATTGTGGAAGACTCCTGACTCTAACTTGCTACAGCACCCGTGGCCTTATTTACAAGATTTTTTAAAAGTGACGTTTTGAGATCATAATAATTTATTTAATATTAATCAGTGTTTAACTCATTAATGTTATTCTATTAATACATCAGTGTGCTGAGTCTTTTTACATAAATTTAATTGATTAAGCCAGAGTCTTGTGATAAAAATGATATGACATTATAGGCATAATAAATCATCATACTTGGATACTTAAGTACATTTGAAGGAAAATACTTTTGTACTGTTACTCAAGTGAAAGTTTAAAGGGACCACTTTTACTGGAGAATTATTTTTCCCTACCGTATCTTTACACTTACTTAAGTACATGCTTTGTGTACAAACCCGATTCCAAAAAAGTTGGGACAGTGGGATTGTGAATAAAAACAGAATGCAATGATGTGAAAGTTTCAAATTTCAATATTATTCAGAATACATCATAGATGACATATCAAATGTTTAAACTGAGCCATGATGTTGTAATTGATGCAGTATGTGGTCTGGCATTGTCATGTTGGAAAATCCAAGGTCTTCCCTAAAAGAGATGACGTCTGGATGGGAGCATATGTTGTTATAGAACTTGGATATACCTTTCAGCATTGATGGTGCCTTTCCAGAGCTGCCCATGCTACACGCACTCATGCAACCCCATACCATCAGAGATGCAGGCTTCTGAACCGAGCGCTGATAACAACTTTCGTTATCCTTATAGATGACATGGCGTCCCAGTTTTCCAAAAATAACTTCAAATTTTGATTCGTCTGACCACAGAACAGTTTTCCACTTTGCCACAGTCTATTTTAAATGAGCCTTCGCCCAGAGAAAACACACTTCTGGATTATGTTTAGATATGGCTTCTTTTTTGACCTATAGAGTTTTACCCGGCAACGGCGAATGGCACGGTGGATTGTGTTCACCGACAATGTTTTCTGGAAGTATTCCTGAGCCCATGTTGTGATTTCCATTACAGTAGCATTCCTGTATGTGATGCAGTGCCGTCTAAGGGCCCGAAGATCACGGGCATCCAGTATGGATTTCCAGATTCTCTAAATCTTTGGATGATATTATGCACTGTAGATGATGATAAATTTAAACTCTTTGCAATTTTTCTCTGAGAAACTCCTTTCTGATATTGCTCCACTATTTTTTGCAGCTGCATTGGCAGAATTGGTAATCCTCTGCCCATCTTGACTTCTGAGAGACACTGACTCTGAGAGGCTCTTTTTATACCCAATCATGTTGCCAATTGACCTAATAAGTTGCAAATTGGTCCTTTAGCTGTTCCTTACATGTACATTTAACTTTTCTGGCCTCTTATTGCTACCTGTCCCAACTTTTTTGGAATGTGTAGCTCTCATGAAATTCAAAATGAGCCAAAATTTGGCATAACATTTCAAAATGTCCCACTTTCAACATTTGATATGTTATCTATATTTAATTTTGAATCAAATATAAGTTTATAAAATTTAAAAATTATTGCATTCCTTTTTTAATCACAATTTGTGTCCCACCCTTTTTGGAATCGGGATTGTACTTTGTCCACCACTGATGATGATAGAGTAAGAATGAAAAGATGACACCCAATAAATTTAAAATCTAATTGGTGTCTTTTATATTGGAAATAAAAATGTGCAATATTAAAATGTAGTGGGAATTTTTGCATCAAAAGGTGCAAATTGGCTTCCATTTACATATCTGGCTCCCAAACTCACTATCTGGCACCCTTTAAAATTGCACTTGACCCAGCACATCATCAGCAGATTACATTTTATTTGTTTATACTGTATTGTATTCATAGGCCACAAGATAATAAACTGAGGTCACGAAATTGTGAAAATCTTTTTTTGATGCATTTTTTAATTGTCAGATAAATGCAACAATTTTAATGGTTTGGTAAAAGATAAGCTGACAAAGCATTCACCTGCAGTCATTAAAAAAGTGTTGTTCATAAATTTAGCCTTAAAAATTATATGCACAGTGGCCTCTATTAAAATGCTATTGAATATAAACATGTGAATGTATTTAGACTTTAAATGTCATTCAGGTTTTTCTGTAGGGCCATTCTTTGTAACATCTGAGTTATGAATACTGATGAGCACAATTTTGTTATAAACTCCTCACAACAGAGCTGTAACTCATGCCCGATTTAGGCCCATTGTATCAAATCCATGACCTCAAGAACTTCAGGCAAGCGCACCATAGTCAAACAATTATTTGTTTAATTCCTCTTTCCATCTTACCCCGTACATTAGAAATAACAAAAGAACAGAATGTCTTTGGAACTGATGGCATTCCAGGGGAAATCATCTCTGATGTAGATAAGCAATTTAATTCCTTGTAAGGAGAGCTTCCATTCAGAAGCTCAGGATAACCTCAGGATATCATTTACAAATGGCCAGTGCAAGAGAGTTAATCAGTCCCTTAGAAAATGTGTACGGATCTGTCTGCTTCAGTAAGATGAGTGATCTTGTCAGTGCACAACCCATAGTCCTTAGGGATTAGTCTCCTCTCCCATAGATGTGCTTCACAGTAGATGACAAGAAAAAAAATGCTAAAACATACACAAACCCACACACCCATCCAACACACACACACACACACACACACACACACACACACACATGCACACGCACATGCACACGCACACACAGACAACAATGACAACAAAATGACACCACAAACAAATGCACTAATATTCAACTCACCCTTTTTAACCTTGTACAGTTAAACACATTTTAACCCAGCCATTAGGGTTGAAGAAGCCAGTGCACTCTAAGTGCCGGTCCCAAGCCCTGATAAATTGTGAGGGTTGCATTAGGAAGGGCATCCAGCATAAAGCGTGCAAAATCAAATATTTGGATAATGAAAGAGAAATTCATACCGGACCGCCACACTCATTCTTTGCCAAGTGTACCTAGGAATGAAATATTGGTGATTGGGGCAGACTTAAATAGGCATGTAGGTGAAGGGAACAGAGGGGATGAGGAGATGATGGGTAGGTATGGCTTTAAGAAGAGGAATGTGGAAGTGCAGATGGTGGTAGATTTTGCTAAAAGGATGGAAATGGCAGTGGTAAACACTTATTTAAAGAAGAAGGAGGATCATATGGTGATGTATAAGAGTGGAGAAAGGTGCACACAGGTGGACTATGTTCTATGTAGGAGATGCAACCTGAAGGAGATTAGAGACTGTAAGGTGTTGGCAGGGGACAGTGTAGCTAGACAGCATCAGATGGTGGTTTTGGAGGTGAAGAAGAAGAGAAGGAAAGTGATGACTGAAAGAAGAATAAGATGGTGGAAACTGAAGGAGGAAGACTGTAGTGTGATATTCAGGGAAGAGGTCAGACAGGGGCTCTGTAATAGGGAGGCAATTACTGCAGAAGTGATAAGGGAGACAGCTAGAAAGGTACTTGGTGTGACATCTGAAAATAGAAAGGAAGGCAAAGAGACGTGGTGGTGAAATGAGGAAGTGCAGTAAAGCATAAGGAGAAAAAGGTTGGCAAAACAAAATTGGGATAGACAAAGTGATGAGAAAAGTAGGCAGGAGTACAAGGAGATGCGGCAGCAGGTAAAAAGGGATGTGGCGAAAGCCAAGGAAAAGTCATACGAGAAGTTGGACACTAAGGAAGGAGAAAAGGATTTATACTGATTAGCCAGGCAGAGGGACCGAGCTGGGAAGGATGTGCTACAAGCTAAAGCAATAAAGGATGGAGATGTGTTGACTAATAAAGAGAGTGTGTTGAGAAGATGGAGGAGGTATTTTGAGCTGCTGATGAACGAGGAAAATGAGAGAGAGAGAAGGTTGGATGGTGTGAAGATGGTTAGCAGGAAGTGGATAGGATTAGTAAGGAGGACGTAAGAGCAGCGATTAAGAGGATGAAAAGTGAAAAGTCGGTTGGACTAGATGACATACAGGTAGAAGCATGGAGATGTTTAGGAGAGATGGCAGTGGAGTTTTTAACTAGGCTGTTTAACAAGATTTTGGAAGGTGAGAGGATGCCTGAGGAATGGAGAAGGAGTGTGCTGGTACCGTTTTTTAGGAATAAGGGAGATGTGCAGACCTGCAGTAACTACAGGGGAATAAAAGTGATCAGTCACACCATGACTGTAACGAAAGGGTAGTGGAAGCCAAGCTGAGAGAAGAGGTGACCATCTGTGAGCAACAGTATGGTTTCATAAAGCGTTATGGATTTAGATAAAGCGTACGACAGGGTGCCGAGAGAGGAATTGTGGTATTGTATTAGGAAGTATGTGAGGGTGGTGCAGGACATGTATGAGGACAGTGTGACAGCAGTGAAGTATGCAGTAGGAATGACAGACTGATTCAAGATGGAGGTTGGACTGCATCAAGGATCGGCTCTGAGCCCTTTCCTGTTTGCAGAGTAATGGACAGGTTGACGGACAAGGTCAGACAGGAGTCTTCATGGACTATGATGTTTGCGGATGATATTGTGATTCGTGGTGAGAGTAGCAGGTTGAGAAGAGCCTGGAAAGCTGGAGGTTTGCGCTGGAGAGAAGGGGAATGAAAGTGAATAGGAGTAAGACAGAGTACAAGTGTGTGAATTAGAAGGAGGTCAGTGGAGTGGTGCAAATGCAGGGGGAAGATGGCGGAGTTCAGGTACCTGGGGTGAACAGTACAAAAAAAAAACCTGGGGAGAGTGTGTTAGAGAAGTGAAGAAAAAAGTGCAGGCAGGGTGGAGTGGGTGGAGAAGAGTGACAGTAGTGATTTGTGATAGAAGGGTATCTGAGAGAGTGAAAGTGAAACTTTATAGGACTGTGGTGAGACTTGATATGTTGTATGGTTTAGAGACAGTGGCATTAACTAAAAGACAGGAGGTGGAGCTGGAGGTAGCAGAGCTGAAGATGTTGAGGTTTTCGTTGGGAGTGATGAGGATGGACAGGATTAGAAATGGGTTTATTATTAGTGGGACAGCGCATGTAGGACGTTTTGGAGACAAGGTGAAGGAGGCTGGTTTGGACATGTGCAGAGGTGGGACATGGGGTATATCGGTAGGAAATTGCTGATGATGGAGCCAAAAAAAGAGGAAGACCAAGGAGGAGGTTTATGGATGTGGTGAAGTAAGACATGCAGGTAGATGGGTTGAAAGAGCCAGATGTACAGGACAGGGGGGGTATGGAGCTGGATGATCCACTGTGGCGACCCCTAATAAGAGAAGCCGAAAGAAGAAGAAGAAGACAGCTAAACACATTCTAAATCTTGGACTCATACTGGATTTCAACTTCACAATCCTAACCAATTTGTTCCTCATCCCTAATGCCATTGCTCACAGTTAGATATGGCACGTTTCTCTGAGACACCAGCAGTGATTCCATTTCACTAATTCCCTTATTGCTCACGTCCATCAGGTCATCCTTGTTATAAGCTCTTCTACATTTTAATCTCCCACCCACCCACACACACACACACACACACACACACACACACACACACACACACACACACACACACACACACACACACACACACACACACTATAATCACCTTGCCTACGAAGTTTATCATAGTATAACAGCTGGCTATAAACTAAGTGGACTTTTTTTTTTTTTTGACAAAAAGGTTAATAAAGATTATTTTGAAAGTGACATGTTGTGAAAACAACAGACATCCTATACCAGGTCAAAATTAGGGACAAAACTTGAATATTTTCCAATCATTGTTTTTGTTTTCTTTTAAAGGCTAAATCCCTTTCAAGCATTTCAATATGTTAATCCTCATTTTCTTAAATCAATGGTTAATATTGTTGATTGATGTATATCTTTTGTATTGGCTTCCCCAGTATGCAAGGTATCTGGTATATTTTATTTGCCCTTGACATTTCAGCAGATTATTGACCTTTCAAGATAGGCATGAGTGGCCGATGCAAAGAGGAGTGATGCAAGAGATGTGATGAAGCTGACTGATGATTCAGAAGAGCACCATACAAGTGCTAGTAGTGGGAGGGAAAAAGCGAGTGTAAGGGGCTAAAGGGTAAAGAGCTTAGGGTTGATATTCTCTAACAGGCATAAAAATAGCCTCTTTTAGAGGCAAAGTAAAAAGAGTTTCCAGGTTAAAAAATTACTCAAGTGAAGAGAACACTGGGCTTGTCTTAACGGCACATAGCAATTGAACTGCATACATAAATAGACTACTGAAAACAGTAAAGTAACCATTAAAAAGAAAGTAGAGGTTGCAACATTTAACACAGTTATACAGAGTTGGATTTTTTTTATGAGGTAATGATGCAATGCAGTATGAAATTCTGCACCTGGTTACAACCAGTGGTGAACATTGTCCACGTGGAATATTTTAGAGTGTTAATGACATGAAGGAGTAGAAACAAATGCAGTAAAATGAGGGAGCATCCTTCTGACTTGAGACTGAGATTTTGTTTATTCTTTAAAATAGGATTTACATGGTAGAACCACATCTGTTTTATTACGCTACACCACCTTTGTCATGCATGTACAGTAGATTTTCTCACACAGAGCTTTTTCTTTGTCCCCAAAACAGTGTTTTGTGACAAAGAGTAGTGAGTAAATAAAATAGTTCCACGTTAAATAAAGAATAAGAACTGATTGTGATCAACAGAATAAAGGATATCAGAAATACAGATAGATGGATGTATGGATGTATGAACAGATAGATAGATAGATAGATAGATAGATAGATAGATAGATAGATAGATAGATAGATAGATAGATAGATAGATAGATAGATAGATAGATAGATAGATAGATAGATAGATAGATAGATAGATAGATAGATAGATAGATAGGTGGAGTTTCATTATTCATCTCACACTCGCTTCCCCAGCTCTGTTCTTCACCCTAAGGGAGGCATATGAAATTTCAATCGGCCCTATTCTGTGTGTTGAGTTTTAATGTCAATATTGTAGATGGTCTTTCAGTGGCCTTGCAGCCTCCCTTCTGACTCATACAAGAAACTTCAAAGGAGCATCTCTCCCGAACTCCTCAGTCTTGAATTAAAAATGTTAACCTTGGAGACATGTTAACTACGAGGCAGGTCATGTTGTAGAATTCTAATGAATAGACTAAATGATGCTCAGAAAAAAAGGGGGGAAAATGAAGAATCGACTTAGCTCCACAGTCAAAGTTTCCGTTTAATAATGCTTCATAATATTATATGGGTCTCAAACGCACTTTACTGTATTTTATAATGGATCAAAATTGCTCCTCTGCCGAAATGGACCACATTTACTTTTTATTATAATCTTTAAAATCTCTGCATTTACATTACAAGTTACTGTTGAGAGTGATAGTTAAAGAAGCTTAAGTATTAGAATATGTATGTGTGACTGAAGGACACTCAAGTTGGCTGGAGGACTTTTTTTATGGAAAGACGGTTGCATGAAGTACTATTGCAAAGCTGTCTTTTTAATAATAGGAATAAGAATCATTACCTAATCTTTTTATCATTTCCTCTACTGACCTCACCAGTGGATTAACAGCCACCTGAACAGAGTGAATGTAATGTTTTTCACCTCAGGTTGGTACCTCATAATAGCTGTTACATGCTGCAGTATGTCAGTGCCCAAACTATGCCTTTATGTGTAGGTGTTACTATGTAGAATGCCTACAGGGCCGGGCCTGACTGTGGCAAAGCCAACATGACAGCATGGAGTATTTCTGCTCTATTTCCACCTAGAAAAGGAAATATGTGACTGTTTAATGCTTTTAAGTAACTTTCATTTGATGTCTAAATGGGGTTTTACTTTGAATAATTTTACAAATTATATAGTGATAGACATCAGCTATTTTAGTTGCTGTGAAATAAGACATTTCTTAGCTTTGCACCTAGTGAGCATCATATTCATGGTGACTGTTCACATCAATTATGGTGATGGAGTGGAAGTCATATTCATATGCTCCTCTTATTGTTAGTTGTTTATTTTAGATTTGACCTTAAACATAACTTCTAAGAAATCTAAAAATGTATTGACAAGAATTGACTAGAAAACACGGTTAAATGCCTCAGTATTTTAACATTCATCATATCCTGTTTAGACTAGGTTTAAAAGACCCAAACTGATGTGCAGACTGATGCAAGGTTAACAAGGTTTTCATGCTAGGGTAAAGAATCCAGTTAACCAGTGCATGCTTTCTTGAAATACAAAGCTAAGCTAAAAAGCCTTTGATTGACTTCAACGTGCTTTAAAATAACTTAAAATAGACTCATTATTCAATTATTCATTATTTAGTGAAACAATTGACTGTCAGTGGGAAACAATAAGACTGGACAAAGGCTTTTTCCTTTTAGCTTTGCCTGTTCCTGCTTTAATGACAATCAGCACCAGTTTTTTATTCTGAGTCATATCTTTCAAATTAAGCATAAAGTGCACAGTTTCACATGAAAGCGATAGAACATCTTTAAATATAGTTAAAGGGAATATGAGTGAAAAGGAGGAATAGGAGTTTTTTTTCTCTAAGTGGAATAAGTAGTAAAAGAACTCTAACCAAATTAGCATGTCAAGTGTACAAACACTGTGCTGAGGGGTGTAAGGGGATTTGGAGTGCAATAACTTAGCTGTGAAATAAGTTCATCTTGCATCAACAGCACAGGTTCCACAACAGCTGTGTGTTAAGGCTGGGGCAGAGAAGCAAAGTGACACATGCCAAAGAGGGTACTCTGTCACGTAATTTTCTTTTTTCATCAGTTCATCCCTGATGCTTGTTGCTCCCATTTGGCACAAAGGGTAAATGGAGCATGCAGACAAAATGGCCCAACCATAACACAGTTTCTCTCTCTCTCTCTCTCTCTCTCTCTCACACACACACACACACACACACCCATCTATCTATCATGTTTAACAGTGTTCTACAGGGAGTGCAGAATTATTAGGCAAATGAGTATTTTGACCACATCATCCTCGTTATGCATGTTGTCTTACTCCAAGCTGTATAGGCTGGAAAGCCTACTACCAATTAAGCATATTAGGTGATGTGCATCTCTGTAATGAGAAGGGGTGTGGTCTAATGACATCAACACCCTATATCAGGTGTGCATAATTATTAGGCAACTTCCTTTCCTTTGGCAAAATGGGTCAAAAGAAGGACTTGACAGGCTCAGAAAAGTCAAAAATAGTGAGATATATTGCAGAGGGATGCAGCAGTCTTAAAATAGCCAAGCTTCTGAAGCGTGATCATCGAACAATCAAGCGTTTCATTCAAAATAGTCGACAGGGTCGCAAGAAGCGTGTGGAAAAACCAAGGCGCAAAATAACTGCCCGTGAACTGAGAAAAGTCAAGCGTGCAGCTGCCAAGATGCCACTTGCCACCAGTTTGGCCATATTTCAGAGCTGCAACATCACTGAGTGCCCAAAAGCACAAGGTGTGCAATACTCAGAGACATGGCCAAGGTAAGAAAGGCAGAAAGTCGACCACCACTGAACAAGACACACAAGCTGAAACGTCAAGACTGGGCCAAGAAATATCTCAAGACTGATTTTCTAAGGTTTTATGGACTGATGAAATGAGAGTGAGTCTTGATGGGCCAGATGGATGGGCCCGTGGCTGGATTGGTAAAGGGCAGAGAGCTCCAGTCCGACTCAGACGCCAGCAAGGTGGAGGTGGAGTACTGGTTTGGGCTGGTATCATCAAAGATGAGCTTGTGGGGCCTTTTCGGGTTGAGGATGGAGTCAAGCTGAACTCCCAGTCCTACTGCCAGTTTCTGGAAGACACCTTCTTCAAGCAGTGGTACAGGAAGAAGTCTGCATCCTTCAAGAAAAACATGATTTTCATGCAGGACAATGCTCCATCACACACGTCCAAGTACTCCACAGCGTGGCTGGCAAGAAAGGGTATAAAAGAAGAAAATCTAATGATATGGCCTCCTTGTTCACCTGATCTGAACCCCATTGAGAACCTGTGGTCCATCATCAAATGTGCGATTTACAAGGAGGGAAAACAGTACACCTCTCTGAACAGTGTCGTGGTTGCTGCTGCACGCAATGTTGATGGTGAACAGATCAAAACACTGACAGAATCCATGGATGGCAGGCTTTTGAGTGTCCTTGCAAAGAAAGGTGGCTATATTGGTCACTGATTTGTTTTGTTTGGTTTTTGAATGTCAGACATGTATATTTGTGAATGTTGAGATGTTATATTGGTTTCACTGGTAAAAATAAATAATTGAAATGGGTATGAATTTGTTTTTTGTTAAGTTGCCTAATAATTATGCACAGTAATAGTCACCTGCACACACAGATATCCCCCTAAAATAGCTAAAACTAAAAACTACTTCCAAAAATATTCAGCTTTGATATTAATGAGTTTTTTGTGTTCATTGAGAACATGGTTGTTGTTCAAATTAAATCCTCAAATAAAATTAATCCTCAAAAATACAACTTGCCTAATAATTCTGCACTCCCTGTATATCCTTTATCAGTTTTTCATGAATATTTTCTTACTCTACAAGAATGGTGCCTGTATTTTAATATTTTTTTTAAATAAATTGTTAAATCGAGTGCCTTTGTACTTTAGCTCAAAGCCGACCCCAAATGTTCATTACTATTCATTACCCTAAATACAGACTTATTGATTAAAATAAGTTTTTTTTTACATACCAAAATAACCAGAACTATAATATGAAGTCCATAGTTTGTAACATGTAGTTGTTTTAAACCTATGCAGCAGCACACTGCCACATTTATTTTTTCATTAGGAAATATTGAAATAATTTATTTGTCACAGGAATGGTGCAAAAGTCTCTCTCTCTCTCTCTCTCTCTCTCTCTCTCTCTCTCTCTCTCTCTCTCTTTCTTCCCACCATGAGAAAAGTTTGAGTTGATTAATACATTCATTAGCGGAGCAAGACTGTGCTAATAAAAAGTATTTTATTTTATTTTATTTAGCTTTAATGGACTGTTAATACTTTGATATCACTTTTCATTTTTCATTTTCTCCCTCCTCGTAAAGAAATTCCTCCTGAACTTTTTCTGTTGTCCTTTAAAAATAAATGCAATTTCAAATAAAATCTTTGCACTGTTGCATAGTGAATTCCATTGTGACCAGTGTGAAGTGAAGTATTGCACATAACTATGCAGTTCAGAAGCCAGAGATAAACATGGAGGAACAATCTCCCAAATTCTTCCAAACGCTCCTGTAGACATCGAATCCATTATTAAGCTGTAAGGGGTTTTTATTCCATGCTGCAGTCAATCAGCTCATCCACACACACGCTATACTTGCCACACACTGTACTTGTGTAATAAGATAGAGATTTAGCACACTTTTTACACTGAATTATTTACTTTTGTCATTAATAGAGTATCTCAAGAAAGCACTTAAGCAGGAAATAACATTTTTAGTTTTGTATAGAAGTTTGACATGCTTTTGCTACACTAATAAATCAGTATGTCCAGAAACATCTTTTGTTTTAATTGGGAAAAAGCCAACAATCCAAATGGTTTTTCTTTAATTACCTTTTAGCAAATTCTATCAAGATTAGTTGTCAAGAAAACACTAGGGTGTGTTTTTGTATTTATGTTTAAGTTAATTTTTATTAGATTATGTGACACTAAAGGGAGTCACTAACAGAATAATGCAAATAATACAAACAAACAGATTTATTTATTTTTTTTAATTAAAACAATGAATTGCTATCTTAGTTTGATAACTATGTTTACTAGGCTCGTTCAATATAAAAATAACATCATCACTACATTATATTACATTGCCACTGCATCCAGTGAGATTTATCACCAATTATATTTTATTACTAGCCCTGCCAACCATTACACATTTTGCACAGAAACACCACAAAGCATCGCAAAAACACTTTCTGGTACAGTTATTGGAAAATGTTTTGAGTTCATTAATATTGAATTAAAAATCTCTTATTTTTATTTATTAGTTATGTATGTAATATCAAATGAATGTTTGTCTTAGCTAAAAGACAACCATATACAATAATTAATTAAATTTCAGTTTATTATTTTAGTGACATCTAAAAATAGTCAAAAGAGAAAATAAAATTAACACCAAAAAAAAGCAAATAACAAAATAATGTGGCTAGAAATGGTGGTGATCAAAATTATATTTTGCTTTCAATCTTCTTGACAAGCCTGATGTTTTTACTATTCTTTGTAGTAAATGTCCAGTTCCCATTCACTATTTTTATTACCATTTTATATTGGTCACTTCGCTGTGAGGTGAGAAAACACCCTGGATGGGACACCAGTTACAGTACATATGATTCAGATACAGTGTGCTTAAGAATCCAGACCCTTCACATGTTGCCTGGTGTGATTTATTTATTTTTCTCTGGCTTCTAATTGTTAGATTGGCCATGGTAAATTGCTTGTTCTAAATGAGTGTGCCTGTGTGTGTGTGTGTGTGTGTGTGTGTGTGTGTGTGTGTGTGTGTGTGTGTGTGTGTGTGTGTGTAAATTGTCATATTTGGATCTTGAGATTAGCATCAGATCCGCTGCTGATCCAATATAAATTGACGACTAAAGATGAATAAATGTATGAATGACTTGAAGTGTATGAAGTGTATAAAATATCCCATTGTTTTATGTTGTGTGCAATTAAAAAATATATATATTCTCTACATTAGTTTTTCTCATTTCCTCATCTTGGTATTAATAACATCTAAGCTACTTGTAGTAAGTGTTATGCTATATGTGGTCCTTCTGAAAGACTTGCCTGTACAAAGTGACACAAACCCGTAATTGATATTCACGGCCTGCTCTCACCTGCAACCCATTAGTGTGGTCATGAATCTCCACACTAATGAGACTCATAGTTTTAGATCTTGATTAGATTGTTTACCACAATCTCTTATTGATACCAGCACTTTGGCATTTATCATGATAAATAATGGGTTGGTTAGTCTGTGGCCATGTCCAGTTTCCAACTTCTAGCATTTACTAGAAAAATTCATTTAGGACTCAGAACCTTGCAGGACCACCTGATTAACAGTTACATTAGGAATACAAATCTCATTCCATTATAGCTATTCTCCTACACAGAAATTGACTAAACATCAAGTGTCTGCTGTTATAATGCTGTTCGTTTAATCACTGTAAAGTTATTGCAAGTGTAGGTGTAAGTGTTAAGATACTATAGTTTATATAGTGTAAATATATGTAGTAATTTACCCTCAAGTTGACAAATCACTGGCAAATAATTCTCGAAAGCAAAGCTAAGCCAGGGTGAAGCATATAGAACTTTATCAGAGGAAAAGCTGGTAATCACTTTCTAGAATGCCAAGTGAGTGCAGCTGGTTTCCTCGCCCTGATATCTTTGCCGCTGTAGGAAATTGATACTTACACTTGAAAACAAAACTGTCAAATATAATTTATCTCCAGCTATTTGTTATATTATCTCTAAAAAGGACACAACTAAATAAATGAAGTCAGCTAGAGCAAACCCTCTAACCACAAGAAAGCAAAAAACTGCCCTGGAAAGAATTAAATACTCATGGTATATAAAGACAAAAAAAAAGGGAACAAAAAAAATTTATATTTTCTCTATTTGAGAATTATTTGCCAGCTTACCACTTTCATCCATTTTTCCAAAAAATATTTACATGATTAACTATTATTCAGAATATTTGCCATTACTGGCACTGCTGCATCAAATTTTGTAGTGACATAATTAGATACAATTAAAATAATTACAATTACACTCTATAACAAATTACCAAAAATCCAATACCAACAAATTAATAGTTTGTTCTAGATCAGCTCACTTATGGTCTCCACCCAACCACTAAAGTCTGCTTTTGAAAACAATGGGGTCCCTTACTATATATATATATATATTAGGCATGTCCCAGCATAGCATATAACATTCCCTTTAAATTTAAGATGAACCGTTTAATCCATGCACTTGGCATATCTATCACAATCACTCTTAAGTAAATGTGAAATGAAAAAAGAGGAAGTCAGCTCTTTTTAAATAAATTTTTATCTGAATCTGAAAGGAAAACTAATTTAGTATGAATAAGCATGAGCTGATTAGCATGAAGGAATGCTAATTAATTCTCAATCAGAAGGGCAACTCTTCTCAGCCCTGACTTTTGTAGTATGCTATTAAAGAACCGCTGTTTGTAGAAAAACTGGGGAAATGAAATGAGACAGAAAGGCCTTAGCACTGTTATACTTCATTTCCTTTCAATAATGCAAAGAGGGGAACGATAAAGCGCATTGTGAGCAGATTTGGTGGAGCAAAAAAAATGTTTATATACGTTTAAAAACAGGCTTATGCATCTATCCACACCATTTATATCTGAATTTCAGTTGCATGACTCATGTTCCATTGCTACTCAAGTTACTCTTCCTTCATGTGCACCAAGGAGGGGAAGGTGGCTTATTTTTATCTATTAATTACTACAAGGTTTCAACATTTCACAGTGACAGGACATATGCAATCTTTCAGTGTCAGCAGATAGGCTTTTCTCTTGCCGAATTTCTTTCCTGCTCAAAAGGCGCTTTGAGTGACAGGCTTCATTACACTCACTTGGTCTGGGACCCTGTGCTCAGCCATCTTGACAATGGGTGCTTTCTCCCCATGCCCTCTCTTGTTTTATCGAATCATGCAGATGGAGACTTTCTACAGTTTCTGATGTCCCTTTGCCCATCTTATGAAAAGGCAAGGTTAGATATGAGGATGCAATGACTGGCAACACACCATCTAGTAAAACCTGATACCTAATTTCTTAAGGTAGTTGTGGATTTCCTTAAATATCTAGTTATTTCAGTAGAAAAAACGTATTATCTCACATTTTAAGAACCTCTGAGAGCATTGGTGTTCAGAAAAGTGGAAAGAGACCTGAGGTGTTGCTGTGTACATAGAGGAAAACCATGTAAAGTTTACTTAGTCATACACTCTTACTGCAGTGTTTTTTAATCATCATGTTTTTCAGAATAACAACCAAACATGGCAAACGTATAACATGACTAAAATGCACATAGCAAAACCTTATCTTTTAGTTTAAAATTGTTTTTGTATTTTCAACATAATCAATGTTGAATGTAAAGTTGTACAGTCTAAAGAAAAGCGCTAATCAAAAACAAAGCACTCTGCAATAAATTATTCATCCACAACACCCGTAACTGACTCTAATTTAGATTGCTGAATTTTCTGGCTCACTCTGGAGCAGAAGTTCCACTTCTGAGTAGTGCTTCTGTTGGACAAACATGAATCTCAAACTCTGCAGAGAAGTGGAAGGTTGAAAGGCACACATACATTAAAGCAGCTTCGGGATTTGAACGACACAGGCAGCATCACTAGGATGTAACTGACCTGAAAAGCATCTTTACATCCGGGCTGAAAAAGCTCACACCCCACACACTCTTTTTGGAGTGGACTAGTAGAACACCTACATGCTTTGTTACCTTCTGGCTCCCTCTTGACAGTGTCCAAACATGCGCTTTACTCAAAATGTCCTGTCTGTCTGAAAACCTGCACATGTTCTCCTTCTACTATGTGTTCCTGCTACCTCACCTGTACACCTTTCTCCTGCCATGGCTCTCCTCAACCTTTAGATCTGTCTGAGCCATCCTGATGCTCTACTTATAATATTCTGACCTTGAAATACATCAAAACATTCCATATTTTCACAATTCTCCATATAACTTCCCCTATAAAAGAATACAAAATAAATTGATGGGTTTATGAGTTATAATTATGAAAAAAGAAAGAAGTGTTAGTATCTATTTATTTCCCATTTAGGCATTTTTCAGTTGACATTTCTATCCTCACTACGCTTAACACATATGTAAAAAAAAATGTCATGGTAAGCAATTTCCTCCCCCATTTTATTTTGTGTGTTTTTGCATTTACTCAATACACCTCTGCTTACCTGTCACAGTGCTGGAGATATATTCAGATGCATTACTTGTAAGAGCTTGGCAGAGCTGCAGTATATGCCCACCTTCCCCCAAACCCTGCAAGCCGGTGTAGGTCTGAGGAGAAATCAAAGCTCCCTCATCTCTCCTCCAGCGATGAATTGCCAGATGCTATGCTTCCAAAACCGAGTGGTGAGAATGTGTAAGCAAATGCTGAAGGCCTTGTGAATTAGTGTTTCTTTTACACAATCTTTTACATAAACATAATGCCACATACTATACACACAGACACACATATACTTATAGTAGGCCTTCTACATATACTGGATGTTATGGTTCATCATGCTCTATCTCTTCTAGCTGTGCTTTGCATTAAGTATATTAAACAATAATGTGTAATAAATTATATATGTTTTTAAATTACATATACTTTATCCTTTGTTACAAGATTAAGAAATGCATATCCTGTTTATATTTTTGCACACAGTCTACCAGAAAATAAAACATCAGGTCATTCTCTATTGCTTTTTCCACAGATTCTATGTTGTTTTTTTGGAGCTTTAGTTTTTACCAGGATATTTTATTTTTATGTGTCTTTAGGTTGCTGGCAGCCATCAGATAAAAACAAAAACTTTTGTTATTTCTGATGTTTTTCCAGATTTTTTCAGGGTATTTTTAAAAAAGGAATATTCCTACATCTGTAATATTATATAATGTTCATGCTTTACTGTGTGCTTATTTAATCCACATATGCACATATATGTGGAAATTGATACTGCTGTTTGATTTTTACAATAACTACACACTGCCTGCTCAATATAACCCTCAAATCAATCTTGAGCAGCACCCAACTAGAACAAAATATTGCTGATTAGACATTTATGCATCCAGTAAAAATATCAAGGCATTAGCAAGATAATTATCAATCATATTAAGGTTATAAAAGGTTACTGTTTTATTACCTTGAAATAATTTGCAGTGGGAATCTGTGGAATAAAAAATAAAAAAATAAAACTTTAGATAATGGTTAACCCTGGTTTGATCAATGTATAAAACCTTATCTTTGAGTTAGATGGTACTTCCCTAGGGACTGATTAATTTTGCTGCACTTACGGTGTCAAATGCGAAAAGTGGAGAAAAGAGAAAGAAAGATAGAGAGAGTGAGAGAGAGAACACAGTGCAGATCTGTACAGCTCTAATGAACTATGTGATATCCCAGCATGCTTTCTCTTGTGATGTTGCACAGGGCAGGATTTTGAGGGAGTTAGGAGTAAAATCCGGCAGACTGGAGGGATTTATTCACAGACAGGGAGGAGCCTCACAATTGACATCTTCTTTATCGGGATACAAAGGCACTGTGGATTCCTATGTACTGATGGTTCCTCTAAAGTGCCAGTGGGAAGAAGGCTGAGAGGTTGCTCTAGAAGAATTTTGTGCTGGTGTAACAGTTACAGAAGTCAAATTGTACTTATTAAAAAGGAACTTTACCAAACAGTCATACAAGAATTCTAAATAACACTTTAGCTGCTGGGTAGAACTCTGATAACACTGATATCCAGGAGTGACAGCTGCTGTGCTATGCAAGATGGCCACTTCAACAGGTATTCAAGTCACGTTTGGGCTGCCACTAGAAATGAAGTTCACTGGATCACAGTTCACTTGGCTCCATGCTTTAATCACTCAGGGGACAGCAACTGTCCATCAGCAGCCTGACAGCCACCAGCATGGCTAACCACAGAGATCAGTATGTGTCACTCTGTGTATGAGGGTGAGGGTTTGGGTGAGTATTTGCCTGGATGGTTATGGACCAAACGCATTTTTGGCGCTCTGTTCTCAGACATCCAGATATAGGTGACATAGAGATATGTGACAAAGGAAAAAGCGGTTAATTATTATGATGTATTGGTAATTTTGCTGCCATAGTTTAGATCCACTTGTCCCCTTTAAAGGAAATAGTGATGGCAAATGAATACAAAGTTATTCTGTCTTCACTCACCACAATCAGAATACCTACTGAAGAAATATCTGTTGGAAGAAATATGCCTATCCCAATTGTACTGCTCTTAAGATTATCAGTGCTAAGGTTCATTGTGACAATTCTTTGTAGTGGTCCTACAGTCCCCCAATAACTTATCGTAATAAGAAACTTTAAGTTGTTTTATTTTGTCACCCAATCTGTAGAATATCTTTTTTCAGTTATGGAAAAAATTATTCAAGAGAATTGCTCTGAGTAACAGTACAATTGCAGGCCTAGGGATAAACAAATTAAACCACTTGTGCTGACCTGTGTAAAGACGATCTCTATCCATTGCTCTCCAGACCCTTAAAAATTTGCTGCAAATTCAAGTCTTGCTATAATCTAGGAGTAAGCCTGTTAAAAAAAGAAAATGAGGCCATCTATCTTTTTTAAGAAGTTTAATCTTTTATGAAATAGACTGGATTATTTCCTTGGGTTATGGTTTATGAGTGGGCTTATTTCTAGGAGAAGCTTCCATTTTGTTTTCATAACTTCAAAACCCTTACTCTCCAGCTCCTATTCTTTCTATATAGTGGCAATGCCATCACTCCCCCAACTTTACACTCACATGCTCCCTCCGACGGCTCCCGGGACGTTTGATTAATGGCTGTCATTTGACCCGTTATGGCAACAGTCTGCCAAAAAGTCAAGATTAAGTGCCAATGTCTGGGCTGACGGCGGCCCCTGCTGCTAATTTCACATGATGTATGGGGGTAATAGTGTTGTAGCATCTACTGTGTGACTTGAGCACCAGGAGCATTTCGTCCAATCTGATAGACAAATTCCAATTTTTTTTCTGCATAACAGACTTCACGGACAGAGTGAACTGTCTTTTGTCATAGTACATGCATGCTTGTTTGGTTGCATGTGTATGTGTCTATGGCATGGCTATTTCTGTGACTGTGAATCACACCGGGGCATTATGCACAAATGAACGCCTAAGTGTGTCAGCCAACCATACTCACACATAAAAGTGAAAGTCTGCACTAGGGGGCAGTGTCTCATTTAATGAACCAGAATATACAAGAAACAGCAATGAAAGAAAGAGATATTGTTTCACTGTAAACAAATAACATTTTTTTTGTTTATTTGTTTCACATTGAGGTGATTTTTGCTATGGTAAAAGTTGGCCTATACCTTTGTTCAATGTTACTGCACTGCATCATGACATGTAAGTAATTTTTTATTAATATTTGTATGAAAGACATATGCCACAAGGATGTTACTTTAGCATTAGATAGCCACTGGCACAGAATACAGGAATAAATGGTATCAAAATTTAAACCATATTCCTACAGGGTGCTGGTCTGAACTTGTGTTGTTCACACCAGGAACAAAATACGGATGTGATATATCAGCAAGCTTTGCTGCCAATGTAATTGAAAATTATGTATTACTTTCAAACCACCTGCTTAGGTTATCAAACATTTAAAAAACTCTACCCCTTCACAATTTTTCATTCAACTTGTATTAATGTGGATTCATTCTTATTTTTATTGTCATCGTCGTCATCATCATCAAATCAAGAAAGGATTTTTTCACACTGAAAACAAAGTGTTTTCCATATTCAGAAAAATGTTGGGGTTTTTTTGCGGTAAACAAAAGTCTTTCAAAAGTATCCATCTTTAACAGACCAAACACCAATTTGCCCAAGGAGAATTGTGGGATGCTTAAGCACCCTGCTTTGAAGAACTGAGCAGAATTTTCTCCAGTGGCTTTTGTGAAACATGCTACTGTACGTAATAATGTGATTAGCAAGAGCACTCATTACAAATGCATTGACAACTCTCTTTGAACTCCAGCATTGAACATGGCTAGAATAACATTGCAGTTATGGAATTCTGTGAGACAAAAAGGTGTGAATTTGACAGAAGGTAGGTGAAAGAGAGAGGGAGATGAGATACAAAGTATAGCTGCTTATGTAAGCATTAAATCTTTAGCATGTATATATAAAGCTTATATGTGTGCATTTTAATTGCTTTTTATTTATTAAGGGAAATCAAATCTAAACAGTATGTTGCATCTGTGTAGTTGATTTTGTATCCAAATAAATAAAAAATAAAAAATTCCAATATGTATTTTAATGTAATATGTCAAAAGTGTTTAAGAAATGTGCAGACTTTTCTTGATCCACAAAACTGTATTATAATTAATTACAAACAGCTGCACTTGTGATGCTGTAAAGGATGAAAAGTCAAAGGAAAAAAATAATCAACAGTAATAATCCAATGCACCACTTTTAGTCTACAGTATATGGTTTAATAATGACACATCAGAGAAAAAATGTTTGTGCTCATTTTAAAGCAGTCATTCACCTTGGTGGGGAAAAAAGATCTGAGGGCTGAGACAACCGATTTGAAATGAAATAGCTGTGATAGCAAGAGATTGTAGAGGTATTGAGAAAGAAATTGGAACAATGGTGAACAAGAAAGAACAGAGATAGAGGGCAAGGTAAAAGGGGAGTTATGTGAAATCCCTGCCACTTTAGACAATCTGCAGTGCTGCCTTGGTGGTGGGAGCCCTAATAAGCTAGTTGATTAACTTTGCTGTTATGAAATAAGCACAGTTTTTGAAACTGAGTGAATGAGCACCATGTACCGAGGTTGGATTTGATTTATGAACATGTGCACACTGAGTCAAAGTAATGTAATTCCCTTTGTGTGGGGATCCACAGAGGTCAGAGTACAGGAAAGGGGGACAGATTGACAGAAAGTAAAATTGATTTTGTTTTGGTTTAGCACTTGAAAAATCACAGTGGCTCCTATTTATCAAAATTGTAGCCAGGTCTGATCAAAAAGTAGCATAACATAACATGATAATGATGTACTGTGATAGCAGCAATAAAAATAGCAAATCTCTTTAATAATTGCAGATGATTGCAGGAATCTCAACCTCTACTTATATACTGTATGCAACTGTGGTTCATTGTGCCTTAGAAAAGCCTGGTATTAACTGTGTATAATCCATGTAGTTTCAAGCTCCCACCGGCGGCATATTCTTTTTTAAGTACATTAATAATTCTGAAAGTCAAGTCAAGAAGCTTTTATTGTGATTTCAATAAAATATAGCTGACGCAGTACACAGTGAAATGGGACATTTCTCTAGAACCCCGGTACTACATAAAAACAACATAGAGCTACATCACACAACATAGTGCTACATACAGAACCTTGCTAGCTTGTCTCAGCCTGGGAAAGGGTTAGTTCGCCACTTCCAAACCAGTGCCACGAGCCATACCACTGGCTTACAGCCTCTGAGGAGCGTTGCAAACTATGAGTCTGCATCTCAGGTGATTTGGTTGAAATAAAATTGTATTTTATTTATTTTAAATTCTAGTTTTTGTCATGTTGTTAGACAAATATTGTTTTTGAACTGCTCCAGGTGATTTAGGTGGCACAGTTGCGGTTGTAGTGGAGAGGTTTGGAGCTTGCTTTAGTAAAAATGGTATTTACCCTTCATATGTGAAATGCCTCTCTCTCTGTAATGCCATGCGTTGTTATATTGCGTTTTTGTATATTATTGATGGTTTTTATAATTGCGACAGGGGTATAATTTATAGGGGTGGTTTCAAGAGGTAGATTAAGTCGGGTAAGTCCTCACTGAAGGCCCAGGTACCAAATGCATGGCCTGGCACTGCAAAACACATACTAGCACAGACAAGTAAACTTACTGTTTAATATGTTATACAATACAATGTGAAAAAGAGAACTATAAACAAGAGTGTATTTGTAAACATAGACACGGTGTTGTGCAAAACAAAAAGAACAGCAACCGAGAGGTGCAAAACAGCATGTAAACAGTATAATATGATTATAATAATGGATGGGTGGTGCTGAAAACATTAATGTGTATGAATTAAAATAAATATTGACTGTGTGTTTGAGTTCAGGTTGTGCAGTTCAGTAATACACAGTTGAGCATGTGTGTGTATTTGCTACAGTTCAGCTATGTGTGTTGAGGAGCCTGATGGCTTGAGGAAAAAAACTGTTGCACAGTCTGGATGTGAGGCCTGAATGCTTAGGAACTGCTTCCCTGATGGTAGGAGAGTGAAGAGTGTGTGTGAAGGTTTTGTGGGGTTGTCCAGAATGCTGTTGGCTTTGCCTGATGTTGATGCTGAGACAGCGTGTGGTGTAAATGTTAGTGCTAGAGAGAAGAGAGACTCCAATAATCTTCTCGACTGTCCTCACTATCCTCTGTAGGGTCTTGCAATAATGTAGTTTGAGCTGTGCATTGTTACACAGTCGTGAGTCAGCAAAGTGACCTGCAGGAAGTACAGGATCCAGTTGCATATTATCATTTATGGCAATGGTGAAAAATCTGAATTGTAGCTGCCTTACTGTGACACTATCGAAGTGCAGGCACATTTATCAGGAAGAGGGCTGATAGCACTTTCCGCTAAGTGTGTAAAGTTGCCTTGTGCCATTTGAAAAGACACAAGTGGCTTGCTATATGTGTCTCAGAGAAAACACATGTAAGCCTTTACTCTTCTAATTGGTTGGTATCATATGATAGACGAGAGATGGCTAGTAAGTGATAGTTGGAAAGTGACATTATTTGGGAGTAAATAGAGAAGAAAAATCATCAGCATTTTATTATACAAAAGAAACTCTAGACCCCTATCACTCTTTTATTCTCTCCATACTGTATCTTGCTTAAAGATTTTATGAAAACAAACACCTTTTTAATTGTTTAGTAAAAATATGCAGATACTTCTCAGTTTTAAGAAAGAAAAATGCAAGCAATGCAAATCACTGACGCTTCATTTACTGTATGCAGCACATATTATGCAGAATCTTATCATGAAATTTATAACCTCGCAGTTAAGTGCTTCACAACACAGAGTCTCCTAACACTCAAAGCACGTTTTTAGACACGCCTGAGAAAAAGCAACCAAGGCTCTTCTGTAGCCGGAGCGATAAGCCAGTATAATGCCAGCTTCTTCAAACAGAGAGCTGCAAAGAGTCAAAGGTTAATAAAAGGGTACCTGGATGGGTGGATGAAGACATGGCGGCCCTAGGAGAAGCTGGGACTAACCAGCTCACATATCAAAGGGCTCCCAGAACAGATAGGCTCAACGGCTTCATCAGCCTGGGAAAAGCTTCATTGTGTATGCTGAGGGGGTGGTGGAGGGGCTGAGAGACTCTTTCACATCTTCTTCTCCATTCTGTCTTTTCTTTCTCTATTTAATCATAAGCCAAAACTGCAACTGTTGCTAAATGACTTTAAAAAGGGTCTATAGTGGTATGTTTAAAAATCATTATTAGCACTGCTAAAGTTATAAAGTTCGGCCACCATATTGGTCATTGCACACTTTAATTTACTCTGCTCAGAAGAATAAAAATAGGAACGATGTGCTACAAGACATGCTTTCCTTTTAGAAATAACTGTCAGTAAGATGCTGCATTTTTTGTGTGTGTGTTCCAGAGAGACAAGACACATACTACATCAGAAGTTGAAGCACTGAAGTACTGACTGCTTTACCACATTTGATAAACAAGATAATTCCACTCCATATTTCACTCCAGTTTTTAAACAAACTGTGTTACTGCTTATCTCAGATAGCAAGTGAGAAAGAAAGAAAGAAAGAAAGAAAGAAAGAAAGAAAGAAAGAAAGAAAAAAGAAAGAAAGAAAGAAAGAAAGAAAGAAAGAAAGAAAGAAAGAAAGAAAGAAAGAAAGAAAGATATACCTTTATTCGTCCCACAGTGGGGAAATTTCTTAAAGGAAAGCATCTTCAAAAGAATCTTATTACATCACTGTCACAAGAATACTGTTATAATCTTTGGATATTAAAGAGATGAAACAATGCATTTAGATAAAACTCTATTGCTCTCAGCCTTTTGGGGGCCATTAAAAGAATGTTTTTTTAAAATGAAATGGACATCATCTTCTAGTTTAATGGAATTGCAGAAGAAGGGCTGTATTATGTATTATTTTGTGAAAAGAAAGACTAGCTAATGCCTTGTATCAGAGAGGCCACTATTTATTTCACCTTGTGTCATCAAGGTGAATAATTGATGCTACAAAGGAAAATCGATAACATAAAAATGGTGTCAGGTCTATGAAATATTTGTAGGTCTGTCTCAGCTGGAGCATGGATAGTGTGAAAAGAATTGTGAAAACCTCTCATTCTCCCTTCAACAAAAAGGATGTAGAATTGTAACAACAGCTCAGAGCTTTGCAGGGGATATGAATATTTCAATGAGCTAAAGATCAATAGCTTCCAAGCTGCATCAAGATGGCCAAACGCGGCTTAGGTTTATGCTCAGTTTTCTGATGACTTGCAGATTTACCTTCGAATTATGCAGAAAATGAAAATCTGGCGGTGTTAATTCTCTAGGGGATGGGAATCCAGTTCTCTCACTGAGCTACTTAACTCAGCTGCACATTCAAAAACTCAAATTCCTATGATCTTGACACCCAGGTGTATTCTCTTCAACGAAAAGGATAATGAAAATCTTCTGCATACCAAACAGCATCTACTGCTCATTCACAACATGTGTGCTGCTGTCATGGACATTTGGCTAAATGAAAGCTCTTTTTGCAGCAGAGCCGGATAGGAATCCATTATGAAATTTTAGTTTCAGTTCTCCCCCAAGTTCTGCAGCCTCCCCTCATGCTTCTCTCTTTTGGCTCTGCTTCATTGAGTCATGTGATGGCTGAGGTCTCTTTACACTCCCACAAGTCTCTGCAACACTTTGGGAAATGACAGGACCAAGATGCAGTTTTATGATGATTTATTTGAGCCGATAGTTGTTGAACATTGAAAAATTCATTAGCAGGAGTGTTGTTTTCCAGCAGAGACGAGGTTGAATTGGACAGGAAACAAAAACAGAAGTTAACAGTGCTGGTTGTAAGAAAGACTTATGGTCAGTAGAGGCATATTTTCAAAATGAAATAGCTAATCTTTGCTAGGTATAATAAAAACTTGAATAAGGAATTTTAAGAATTATTGATTACAGTTAAAGACGTGTTACTTTTACAAGTCAGCAATCTTTACCTGTTTACCTGATAACCTGTTACAGTTAAATAGTTCATTTTCACATTAATAGAGATTCTAGGTATTGTGCAAGGTCTCTATTATACAAGGTCTCTATTGAGTAATTTGTAACTAATGGTACCGTTCATCTTTCATATAATCACACTATAGAAAATAACCTGAAACATATATTTGTTATATAAAATCAAAGTCATATAATTGTGTAAATATTTTGATAATGTGAGGCCCATTACAAAGTCTTTGTATTTACATATTATTTTTTTAATATTGTTTGATATAACCATCCAAGTAAATCACCAGGTACTTTTTTATGTTGGAAAGAAATGTCATTATAAAAGAGTCCATCTTAAGCCTGCTGTTCTTACGTAGAACAACCTGGAAACTTAATTAGCTATATTACATTAGAAAATTATTTTATCTTAGCCCCCTAAACTGTCACTTATTCTCTAACTCAATAAAATGTTTTAATTTGGTGATCTTTTTGTCTAAGGATGAAAGATGACAAAGCTGCTCATCCCTTTAATGTTGTAGTTACTTGGCTTAAACTGAGCTGAAGCATCAAAAGAAAACTTCTCTGAAATTTTCAGATGGTATGGTGTCCCTGCTCACTGCTGCTGAATATTTCTATAACGGTTTGTAATGGTGATTTACAGGTGATGAGCTCATCTGACTGGCTAAACTAATAGGGCTCAAATTTGATCCAATGGGAACATTTTCCTTTAATGTATCATCCTCTTAAGTGTTTTTGACAGGACATGTATTAGACAGTGTCAATGAACTATGCTGTCCATATAACTACAGACATACCCTTGTTAAATTGCAGGGTTATGTAATATAAAAAATAAAGGAAATAGAAATATATGCCACCTCCCAAATTTTCCTATCTATAATGTAAAATAGTAACCAAATGAAAAACAAATAGAAATGTTTTATGCAGAAATAGAAAAATAAAACTTTTACAATAACCTCCATAAATGTGTGCAACATTTTATTATAGGGCATTAATCTCCACTATGCCCTACTTCAAATGAAATGCACTGTATTTATACATTAAAAAGCAAGACAGCTTACAGTATGCTGGTTCTTTTATTTGTAAACAACAGTAATATGGAAATCACCAACATAATTTGCCCCAGACCCTGCCTGACTAACATCTTTATTAGATTGGATGAGTTTATATTTGCTTGAAATAAGTGTAGAACCAAAAGAAAATCTGTAGAATCAGATCGAAACATTTGCACCTTCTCTTGAGTGTGTATTAAGTCTTTGTCTTGGGAAAAAGGGAGGTGAAAATTTTTGATTACAAATGTAACACCTATTCATTCTGCAGCTTGATAAACTCACCATGTTCCTGTTTGTAATCAAATGGTAATGCTGAACCAATTTCTCAGAAAGAAGATGCAGACTTGCAGTGCACGCCTGAGAATTGAACACTGAGGCTCATCAGCTGGCGCATCTGAAATTAGATTTTGTCAATTAAAGACATGAGGCTGTGAGCATTGCTTCTGCGCTCAGAGCATTAAAGTTATTGATGCAGTGACTCAGTTTGTAGCTTTGGGGACTGTATGTATCTTCCAGCTCCTCAGCAACCTGCCCTTGACTGATGATGCACAGATTGCCCGGCTGGTTACAGAATATCACCTCCCATCAGGTTGATAAAAGAGCTCTGCGACTAAATTTCTGCGATGTTTACATTTCAGGGAGCACCTACATGATGAAATGGCAGGACAAGAGGGATTTTATAAATGTTCTTTTTTATTTATTTACAGGTGAACAGTGAAAGCAGTTATACAGGAACTAAGGGTCACCTTAGTAAATTCTCATCAAACAAGTTAATCCCTAACCTGTGAGGGAGTGTAGGTGAGATAAAGGTGTGATACGCTGCATGTGAGCAGTGTTACGGATTATAGGGGTAAGGATTTCTAAGGGTGAGAGTTAAACTTTCTTTGAAGTAAATTAATGTAAATGTTTAACCTTAAAAAAAAAAGTATGTTTATATAGTTAACACGCTGTATTAAAGCTGGAGGAATGTCCTTTAATGTTACAAATGAGAAAAAAAAGCAGGGAAAGTTTGATTTTAAGTGCACTCCTCAGGCTGGTACCTGTCTGTCATTTTAATTGCCAGCTTTCGCCAGTTTTTAAGTCATCACTTACAAAGTCATAGCAAAACTTCATGAAATATTTTGATGAAAAAAGTTCTGTGAGGTCTGTGAGTAAGATGAAAATTTGCATGTTAAATGATGCCTTACAACAGCAAACTGAAACTTTGTCTGTACATAGACCTTTTTTTGCAGAGGAGACAAATATTGCAGTACAATCACAATGGTTATTTTTGTTATTGATATCAGTTTCTAGCATTACACTGAACGAATTCTAGATTTCTTATGGAATATCCAGTGATCCACTGTAGGTTTTCTTGGACAATTAAACATGGATCTAAAAAAGATCCCTTGTCCCTTATTCAAAAAAGATTCCTTGTCCCTTATTCATTTATCCATCTTTGGTAACTACTTAATCCGTCGGGGGTTACAGTGGGTCTGTTGGGAAGATTTTTGCGAATCCACATGCTGGCATTTTTGTGGGAGGTGGGAGGAAACCAGTGAACCCTAAAAGAAACTCATACAGACACAGAATTGCATAGAAATTACAGTAACAAACAGTAACCTGAGTTCAAGACTGGACCTTGAAGTTGTGTTGCACAATGCCTTGTCAGCTTTATTTAAATACTTTAATCTCTCCAACAAATGTTGTTCCCCTTCAGGAAATTGAGCTGCGTCAGAACCGCTTTGGGAATGCTTCTGCGTTGTCCACGCTCTGAATCATGTGTATAATCAGTCCAATGAAAAGCACGGCATCACCTGCAGGGTGACGACATGACTAGGAATCATAAAATCACATGGAGTCAAATCAGTGCTAGTTTCTGCTGTTCAGGAAGTGCTCTGTGTGTGTTTGTCCATTAAGGTAGGAAAGTTCTTTTCTTTACAGGATGAAAGTGACCAAGAAGAAGAAGCTTTGCTTTCATCCCTGCATTCCTCCTTGCCCCTGCTATATAACAGGGATATATGCACAAGCTATGTGTCGCTTGTCTGGGAGCAGAGCATGCTAGGTCGGTTCTCGAGGGAGCCGACTGCGCAGATTGATCCGCTCCCGGAGAGCACTCTTTGAGGAGGGTGCGCCCATTCCTTGTAGTTCTGGCCCCGCTTTTGCCAAGTCAAAGTGGCATTCAAGGACCTGGGGCTCACAGGTAAGCCTCGCAGAGGGGTTGGAGACGGGTTCATCCTTTTTGCCTCCCTCATCTGCGTGGTGTGGTTATGGGGTGATGCCCCAGATTAAAGAGACGCTGGCTAGCAATTTCTCTCCGGGTAATGTGTCTCCCTGCGCTGGTTGGCAAGGCTTATGCCTTAGCGGGTCAAGCCGCAGGCTGTGTGCACACCAT
Source organism: Silurus meridionalis (assembly GCF_014805685.1). Classification (NCBI taxonomy): domain Eukaryota; kingdom Metazoa; phylum Chordata; class Actinopteri; order Siluriformes; family Siluridae; genus Silurus; species Silurus meridionalis. The sequence continues at coordinate 17,563,952 of NC_060884.1, read as the reverse complement.
GGCTGTACTGCAGGCATATCAGGCCAATCTGCTGTGGGAGCTAGATGTGGGAGATGTCTTGGGTGGTCAGCAAGTCCATGAGCTCCGCTGTGCTACAGACCTAGCCCCCTAAGGGCTACCAAAAAAACTGCTAAGTACATTGGTCGGTCCATGGCCACCCTCTTCTCGACTGAGAGACACAATTGGCTTACCCTGTCAGATATTTCCCATAGGGACAGGGCTGTGCTCCTGGGCACCCTCGCTGGTGCCAACTGACCTGTTTAGCGATGCTGTTAATGTGGTCTTTAACAGGTTTCAGGAGGCCAAAAAGCTGTCAGCGGCGTTCCAGCGATTCCTCCCACACCCCTGTGGGGCTGCTCGGCAACACATCTGGGCATCTTGAGGTGCAGAGACAGAGCGTTGCAACGTGCACTCCCTTCCAAGAGGGATTCACTTGCGTTAGAACCCCCGGGATGGATCTAAGGACTGTCACTTCAATCGAATGCCTGTATGCCTTTCCCCCTGTCGCGCTGATTCCCGGGAGTTCTGGAGAGAGTTTGCTGGGATGGAGTCCATCTCCTCCTGGTGGCACCATTGTGGCCAGGCAGGCCATGGTTTGAGGACCTGCTCGAACACCCTTCCTGGGAGATTCCTCTCAGGAGGGATGTTCTATCTAAGGCAAGGTGTACAACGATACATCCCAGCCCAGAGCTGTGGAGGCTGTGGCTGTGGCACCTAGCTCCTAGCTGCCAGCCTCTCCACCGAGGTGGTTCCATTCTTCAATCCAGAGCTCCACAAGGATGTCTAACGCCACGAGATGGCGCCTTTTCACTGCATGGTGTGAACAACACCACTTACGTCCAGTTAACTGCCCAGACAGTTCAGTGCTGGAATTCCTTCAAGAACAATTCGCCAAAGGGTTTACTTCTTCCACCCTGAAGGTTTATGTGTCTGCCATTGTGGCCTGTCATGCCCCCCTTGCGGGGCAGTCACTGGGTAAGAACCTGACATGTTTTGTCTGCGTCACCCGGAGGCTAAGGCCTCTGGTACGACTTAAAGTGCCTGCTTGGGACTTGGCCATTGTCTTGGAGGCCCTGTCAGAGCCTCTTTTTAAGCCTCTGATTGAGGTGCCTTTGAGGTTCCTTACAGTTAAAAATGTGTTCCTCTTGGCCATCTCCTCTCTCAAGAGAGTAGGGGATCTTAAGGTCTTCTCTGTGGCCCCTTCTTTCTTCGATTTTACTCCAGGCTTGGCTGCCTTCCTCTACCCTAGATCAGGGTATGTTCTTAAGTTACCCTCGGTCGTCCCACAACCAGGCCCCAGACCAGGAGAAGCTTAACCGACTGTGTCCAGTGCCACTCCTGGCCCCTCTGTCCTTCGCCCTAGCTGTTCCTATCCATACTAGGCAGGGATTGGTCAGTCTGGATTGATTGGACTCTTGTTCCCAAAGCGTATCTGATGCAGCTTGAGTTCCTGAAGGGGAACGTCTCAAGGTTACTTATGTAACCATGGTTCCCCAAGTGTATGAGAGGCTGTGTCTCTGTGCCACACTGCCTGCATCCCTGCAGTGCTTCCTTTCTTTTTCAGAAGCTAGGGCTGGTTTCACTAAATGTGCTTTTATGCTTCCTGGCTGTGACGTCACCCTGCCGGTGAGGCTGCGGTTTCCGGTGGGATGATTATACACGTGATTCAGAGCGTGGACAAAGTAGAAGCATTTCTGACGCAGGGTGTTGTTTCCTCGGAGAACCTTGATTACATACGTAACCTGGAGACATTTTTGTTTAGGTTTATAATGTTCATACTTTAGATTAGAAAGGTAAAAAAAAAACTAAAAGAGAAGAGGAGAAGAGGCCCTTTCTCTCCATTTCTCTCAGATGACTGAAATGACAAATTTCACAGATAATCTTCAGATCACTTCTTCTCCTCTGTGTGTGTGTGTGTGTGTGTGTGTGTGTGTGTGTGTGTGTGTGTGTGTGTGTGTGTGTGTGGCAAAAATCAAAAATAAATCCCCTTTCTCTTGATGAGACCCAGAGAGCTTTAGTACTTTACAGTAGCCAGCAAAAATTAATCTTCCACATTAATTCACACCTCTATTCTAATGGGCTTGATACAAAACATTCTGCTTGATAATTGACATGTCCTCATAAATGTTCGATCATTTTACGAATGATCACTCTGTAGCTGACAGGAAGGTTGAATAGAGAAACATTAGTTTGATAAGGTCATGCAGATGCTTATTTAATGATTTAGCATTTTCTTGTAAAGTAATTGAAAGCTCTTCTGAATTTTAAACTACAGTATGCTATATCCTTATCGAAGAGCCTCACAAAGGAATACAATATCAACACGCATACCTGAATTTGACTGTCTGTTGCAGAGAAACTGATGTATTGCAATCTTTTACAAAATATGGGTCAGGTGTTTTTTTGTGTGTTTTGTAACAAAACATTCTGTACCATTTCACTGTCAAGGATTTATACCATAAGAAATGTGGCCAGTGAGGGTAAGATACATGGAGACACTAATCTCTCTGTGTCATCTGCTTTAGCTCAAGGACTAGAGTATTTGTGAGACAGCTGCATGTGAAGGCTACTACTAGTTTGGGCTCTATTTATTTTGTCACCCAGGGAGGGTTGCATGGCTCCATTTAGATACATACTATTGGGAACACCAAAATTCTGTACAGCTTGCTTGGACTAGCACTGCTTTTCCACTTTGCTTCCTTTTGATGTAGAAAACCACAGAAGTTTTGAATACTTGGTAGACTTCTGGGGAATCAAGATGCAAGTTTTAGAAATGTGTGCTTAATTAGACCCTAATAAGCAGAGTTTTATCGTTTCACATTTATTGTCATTTTATATCAAGATTGCTTAGTATATACAATGACACACAGACAAAAGCCCATGCAAAGATAAGAATACGCTCTAAGCAATTAAATATGATAGTAAATGGAAAACCGTGTACAGTCAAAGCTGATGTAAAGTATTAGACACTGTGTCTACAACCTGAGCCTTTTTATACTATTTGTCTCATGACAAGAAAAGTGAAAAGAGAAATATTCTATATTTAGTCAGTGAATTTAATTTGCATGTAATTTGATGTGTGTGGTACAGCTAAGCAGAAACATAAGAATAGACAATTAAAAGGAGTTCAAAGGCCATTTTTTTTATACCTCTATCCTTTATAATGTATGTGTGCTGTGTTAAAGCCACAGTTAACAAGCAAATGTGCTTTTACTGTCGACTTATTTATTTTTAAAGAGCAAAACATTCCTGGAACAATGAGGTGATTTGTACAAACACATGCAGATAGTGAGTGTTAAATTGTGGAAAAGAGCTAAATTAGATTAGAGCTAAAATTTGTTCTATCTCACACAACCACATGCTGTTTTCCTTTTTTACTATGCAACATGGTCTGTTTTCCAGTCTCACATCTTAGTCATTCCCCCAGAACATGCTATAGGATGTTCTTGCAAATTAAACACCAGACTGCTGCATCAGAATCAGTTTGCCATTATATTCCTATTCCGTGACTGCTACTGTAAGTCGCAAAACAAGCAACATAAATGAAATTGTATTCATTGACTATGTTAATCAAGTGTTATAATTGTGTTCAAGTGGCTGGCAAGAATTTCACACAACATATGAGCTTAGATAGTAAAATAATTATGCCTTCGCTGATGGCAGCAGGTGCTTTAGCTTAAATAAAATCATTTAGCCTGATTGGTTGTGAGCCTCTACTTGAACATAAACATAGGTTTCACTTAACCTATAAGAATAGTGAATAAAAAAATTATTAATTTGTGTATATATATATATATATATATATATATATATATATATATATATATATATATATATATATATATACTGTATGTTTTTGGTTAATTATATGTAATGTTCAATACCTCATTATATTCCAAATAGATACAGTCGTAGAATAATATTGGTACCTTTCCTAAATATATAGTACATGTAGTGTATTACTAGATGTACTGTATTTTTGCTCTTATCTGAAATCTATTTACATAATCTCACATGTAGAATGCATGTCATAATAAGTACAAAATTAGGATTATAAAAACTTCTATAACAATTCTTTTATGGTATTTAATTTTAATGGAGCATGCACAGAATGATTTTTCTACATTTTCAGTAAAGCTGTAGAAGTGAAACTGCAGTCTCTGATAATAATCAGAAATCACATTGGTGTTGAGCTCATCAGTTCTTGCCATCTGATTGATGTGATAAACAATGGATTCTGGCATTCATCATATTTTGGCAACTTTATTAAATAATATTGTTTATTCAGCCTCAAAAGGGCCTATATACTGGAGTATTTAGTTTACTCCAGTGTATTGAATTTATTGTTGTGTTGTCTTTAGAAAAGCTGAAGAAAATCCAGCATTAACCCTGGATAAATACAAAATACAAACAGTGTAATTTCTAAGTGTGGTTTTTTTTACAGGGGTGGAAAATTGTTTTTTAAGAATTTTTATTCATTCATCTACTGTAATTGCTGTGTTGCGGTTACAGTTATGTTGGATCTCGTGCATCTTTTGGTGCAAGGCATGAAAATTCACAATGGATGGGATGTCTATTGCAGGGCTACATGCACAGACACAATCTCACACTCAATTTAGGCAATTAATGTAGCCAATTTTACCCTGTCTTTATGTCTGTGGAAGCTTATCTTACACAAACATGGGATAAAAATGTAAAACTCCACACAGACAGTAAACTTTCCTTCACTTTTTCTCTAAATTATATTAATTTATATTTTTCAATGCAAGCTGGCAGTCGTCTCCTTAATTCTGATTGTGTGCTATTTGAAATGAGATAAGATCTTCTATTGCTAATCTTCTTCTGATAATCAGACAAAGTCAACCTTCAGTATAGAATCAGCATTTACAGAGTGGAATGCTTTGAGAAATGCTTTGAGACTCATGGAAGTCAAAATTATGGCACTCACAATGTCTATCACCACAGCCAGAGTTCCAGGGCCTCATAGAGCAACCTTGATACAGCAGTGCAAAGTGTTTATGTTATTCCATTAAAAATTGTTCAATTGGCACGTTTCAAGTTTGCTTTGTAGAATTCAAGAGTTATATTTATATTAAGTTTGTAATCTTGCATACCAGTATAGATTTATTCATTGCTAGAGACTCAAAGCACTTTGTACGTCACTCTGGATAAGGATGTCACAAATGTACATTTTTCATCTGCTATACTGTTTTAAAATGACTTATTACCTCTGGGAGGGAATAATGGCTTAGTGTTAAGCACGATTGGTTCACACCAAACGGGTTTGCTGGTTAAAATCTCACCTAAGCCCTGGGTGGGCAGAGTTCTATATTTTTTGGATTTTCTTTGTATTCCCTCAGTCCAAATACATGCACTGTAGGATTATTGCTGTTTCCAAATATTGCCATTTGCAATGGGTTGGTACCATATTCAGTGTGACCCCTGCATTGATATCAGTTTTTTTTTTATTAAACTTATGTTAGTTAATTTATTTCTTTCACACTTTTTAGCTAGTCACCTATTATTATAATGCTTTATTCTGGAATGGTTCCTATATTTAAATAACAAGAAATGGTCCAGGATGCCATGTTGTGCAACAGTCTATTTCCTATCTAATGTCCTATCTAAGAAATAGTTTTGTTTATTATTCGAGGGTTTGTTTTAAGGAAACCTGCAAGGGTCCATGTGTGCAAATATAATGTTGGATGAATGTTTACACATTATGTGGTTGCACCAGTGACTATGCATACATAACCAAGTTACATAGTGGGAGAAACAAGTGGGTGTGATTTCATTAGTTTGTGTGTGTGTGTGTGTGTGTGTGTGTGTGTGTGTGTGTGTGTGTGTGTGTGAGAGAGAGAGAGAGAGAGAGAGAGAGAGAGAGAGAGAGAGAGAAAGAGAAAGAGAATAAATAGAAAATAGGAGGGAAAAATATTAGGAGGAAAAATGTGATTTGGTCCGCCCGTTTTGGCTGCATGCTCCATTTGCCCTTTGTGACAGAGAAGGGGAGCAACAAGCATCGGCAGGAATTGATTCAGTAGATTAAACAAACCAACTCCCCACCCCACTCACTTGCTCTTCCTCCCTCCATTTCTCCAAGGCCTGATAGTGGTAAAGATGAAGAAGAGATTGCAAGAAAAGATGTTCCAGAAGAGAAGCCTTTGTCGAAAGGAAAGATTGATTGGGTGATTAAGTATCTAAGGAGCAGAGTATTAGTGGCTGCTCCTTACACTCACTGTCACTCTTCAGAGGTCATGTAGGAACTGTGCACATGGCTGAAGTATGGACCTCAAGAATCCACCCATTTTATTCATTTTGATAGAGATGCCTTAATTTGTCTTATTCTGTAGGGTGGTCTTTTAAATCTATCTATCTATCTATCTATCTATCTATCTATCTATCTATCTATCTATCTATCTATCTATCTATCTATCTATCTATCCATCCATCCATCCATACATCCAGCCATCCATCCATCCATCCATCCATCCATCCATCCATCTATCTGCTTTGTACACTTACACAGTCAGACATTTTGCAGGACTATTAAACAGTCATACCAATCAGGAGAACTTTTTCCGCAATTTCATTTAGGCTAAAACACAGTCATTAACTGAAACAGAAACAGCTGTATAGGAGACTTAAAACTGGGTGGGGAAAGCCAAACTCTACTACTGGTTGTGAAAGAGAGTTTTATGTCACTCCAAACCTTGACTGAGCACAGCCACCAGATACAAGATAGATTTTGAGATGTGCTGTTAAAGCTATTTTGAAAAAGCACAACGCAATGTTGAGGACCATAAATCCAGTGGTCAACTAAGGAAACTTAACTCAGCAGGTAAAAGACACATCATTCTTACTTACCTTTATCATTGGTCCAGCAGTGTTATCAGCAAAGAACTGTCAGAAACAACTGGGACCCAGGGACACCCATTAACAGTCTGGAAAAGTCTGGCCAAAAGTGGTCTTTATGAAAGAATTGAGGCCAAATAGCCATTCCTCTGACATGAAAACAAGGCTAAGGGGCTTGGGGATGTGGCAGGTGGGTACCTGACAACAGGAAGATAATGTTCCATCATGCCATACGATCAGGGAGGCATCTGATGGGCCTTAAATGTATTTTGCAGCAGAACAATGACCCCAAACATACAGTCAATGTCATTAAGAACTATCTTCAGCATAGAGAAGATTAAACAGTCCTGGAAGGTAGTTGGCCATGCAAAGCCCCGATCTCAACATCATCGAGTCTGGTTGTAACTACATTAAGTGAATCTGTGGTTCTCAAGATGTTTGCCTGCTGAGTTCTTTTAAAAACTGTGTGCAAGTACACCTAGATGACTTATTGCTGTTTAGCATGCAAAGGGTTAACACCGAATATTGATTTAATTTGGATTTCTTTTCTGTTAATTTACTTTCTATTTTGTTCATTGTTTAAAAAAAAAAAACAGATTTATTTTAACCCCTTTCACTGTTTCACAAGTTATTATTGTTACTTACATATTATAATAAGAATGAAGAAATATAAGAAATATGAATAAAGTAATTAGAATTGGATTATTTACATGCTGTGTGTCAAATAAAAATTTCAAATCGTTTTAGTAAACAATGGAGTTATTATTGGAGTATTAATGGAGTAAATAACATCTAAGGGAGTTTTTTCTTGCACACTATTCACCTTATCTGCACACTATCTGCACACTATTCACCTTAACTGTTACAATCTATAAAGCTGCTTTGAGACAATGTCTGTTGTGAAAAGCGCTATAGAAAAAAACTTGACTAATATTATTAATCTATAAATAATTTACAACTGTTTCTTAAGTTTCTGCTACTTAGGCACTAAATAATTGTAATATATCATTATAATTAACATTCACATAATAATTGAAATATTATTCAGCTAACATGCATCCTGAAAGACCCACGTGACTGCAGACAGTGCTTCAGTCAGTCAAGAGAAGCACAATATATATACAGTATATTTTATTTAATTTACCTCCTAGTCGTTTGTTTTTGTGTGGTTAAATAGACTCACAATTTGCTACCATAGAAAGCACTGAATGGGAGCCATTAGTTGCATTATTCCGATTGAAAGTATTGATTTGTTTGGTAAAGCTTTGAATAGTGTGTGCCTGAAACAGAATGATTGCGTGTGCTTGGAAATAGCAATAAAATAAGAGAGAGATGAACTCATTTGAAAGAAAAATTAAATAATGAAACTATGGCATTATTTTCACTTTTCATTATTTTTCACTAGACTAAGATTTTCATTTAAATAAAATGCTTTGGCTTGAAATGGCTCTGCTTCCAATTCCCCTGCATTTCCACAGACTTCATCTGTTATTCATTTTTAGCATATAGAGTCAGACAAAAGCAGGTGCTTTGTCCCTAGGAGGGAATGTTATGGCTGAATTTTGAGGAGTGTTGAAATGTATTTGAAATTCAGAATGAGAGCTTGCTTCACATGCAGCGGTCCCTCAAGACCATGAATTCAAACAACTGCTAAACCGTTTGGATAGCAAACAGTTTAGTGCTTTATAAATATATAGAGGATATTTCCCACAAGTTCTGAAACAAATATGCACTTAATGTATGTGCAGATTCCTTTTTTGAGTCAACTAAGTAGCTGCTTAGAACCATATTGAAGCCACATAACACAAGCTATTTAAATTTCAGAAACAATAAACTTATATTACAAGGAAATAAATACATTATTTTCTTTTATTAAGAATCACAGACATGCATTTGTCTGTATTGTTTTTCTCCAATTTTTTCATACAGCTTTTCTTTTAATTGATTATAAAACAGTTAACAGCCCATTGCATCTCATACCTTTGAACAATTTGACCTTTGATCTAGGATTGACTTTCTGATTTAGCACTGAACAGTTAGTATTCTCTCATAAGAGATATCCTTACAAAAAGTAAGTTGTTCCATTACATTAAATAGCTTTTCTGTATGTCCAATGCATTTGCCTGGTATATAATTGGACCTGATATACAGATGATGACAAAATTAAAGGTAAGTATTTTGTGCTCTAGGGGGCATTTTGATGTCATTCTTTGGTTCCATTTGTTACCTTAAACAGATGAATAACTTCAAATCAATACAAGCTATTCTGATTTATCACTTTTATCCTCTGATGGAGTATTACTTTTTGAGAGGACTTTTCCAGGATGACAATATCCTCACTTACAGGGCACGAGGACTTGCTGAGTGGTTTGATGAGGATGAAAATTATGCCAATTATATGCTGTGGACATTTTGGACTGACATGTTTGACAACACTCTCTACCTACATCACAAAAACATCAAAGGTATCTCTTTTGAAAAAATGGTGTTCATGGTGCTTCAGGACAGTTCCTGAAATGTACGCCCAGATTTACTGTAGCTGTTCGGGCAGTTACCTTACAAAGGCACTAATTATGTTAATTTTGTCACCTATCCGTATATTGTTCATTTAATGAATGATTTCATATTTAATTTAGAAACTGTATCAAACTAATGTATTCGAGAAAACAAACTTTTTAGGGGCTTTAGGAGAAATTATGGTGTGCCCAGGTTATAAAAAAAGATTTCAGAATCAGGATCTGTAAAGTTTGAGGATTTAGGAAAGTAGGAGGGGTTGCAGTGTTAGGTTGGCACTCTTCAGTCTCACAGTTCTGATAAGTGGATGTACTTTATCACTGTGATGTGTGTGTATGTGTGGACAGAGGGTGTTAGCAGAGTGTGAAGATTAATTCTGGAGGGTGTGCGAATGTGCCGATGCATCCAAGGATATACTGTATATACACATATAAACACACACACCCGCAATGTAATTGAATGACATTGGCCCAAGAGTTTTTGAGATTAGATCCCATACCTTTAAAGAAAACACACACATGTGCACACACATACACACACACACACACACACACACACACACACACACACACACACACACACACACACAAACACACACACACACACACATACACACCCACACACATACATACATACTCTCTTGGCCCCAGTACCATAACTGAAGTAGGAAGCCATTGACTCAGCTTACTCCCTGAATCGATCCAACCCTGCAGGTTCTCTTTAATACTGCCCATCAGAGGGTAACCTCTCTCACTCTATAACCTGTCCTCAGGGCAAAATCCAAAGCCTTTCACTCGACTGAAACATGCTGGATAAGGTTTAATACATGGTTCAGTTAGTTATTTTCACTGTTTGTGGGTACCTTTCAACGGTGCCCATGGATGCAATTTCCTAGAACCATTTAAGGCCATGATACATTCTAGTGTGCTAATTTAGATAGCTAAAACTTTAGAAAGATGAATGTGTCATGAAACATTGCCTGCTATAAAGTGAGCATTTATAAACACAGACTTCCAGCTGCTTTACACTCTCTAATTGTCATTAAAACTAATATTATGCAGAATAATGTTTGTGATCCTTGGTTACAGTATATGCTAGATATTGTTATTATCTTAAAATTATTGACTCACTAGTGACTGGGTTTGCACCTTTGGGACAGCATCATAAGCAATAAATAAAGTGTTAAATGCTCTTTATAACAGTGGTGATTATTGCTTTCAAATCTTTCTAGCTGAGAAAACTAATCTGCAAGAAAGCTGTTTTTAATCCACTATAGATTTTATAGTTTAAACTATAGACTTCATGAATTTTTTTGTTTTTAACTTAAACAGTATGCAATATAACTTTGCCTTTTGGCATACATGATGTAATTTATACTTACCCTTTCCAATCTACGCTACCTTCACCTATCCTCCCACTTCCATCATTCCACCCACAACACAATTTCCTTCCACAATGAGATTAGCTGACATTAAAGATTGTTTGAAGACAGAGAGTCTTGCCACCTGCCCTTACCTCATGCTGGGAGACCACATCTCATTTCAATTGCCAGATAAGCTTGGTGCACCCTGGAGGTTGCTGACCTCCCGCCCCTTCTCCCAGACCAAAGCACCTACTTTGAGCTGTTACAACTCACCTGCAAATTCCCCCTCCTCTGCCTTGCTAAGGGACCCCTGATGCGATCATGGAATGAATACTGAAAAGGTCAAAATGGCAGTTGGAGCTGAGAGGTGTTGGGTGTTGTTGTGCACCATGTCTGAAAACTGTTTGATCTAATAAAGCCTATTTTCAGCTTCATGCTTCCAATTTACCATGTTGCATGTGAGGGTCTGAGTCTTTCTTTTTTCGTTTACACAAAAGTAAATGATCTTAGCATGATACCAGCATGATAGAACTAATATTAGTTTTTAAAGTAGAATGGCCAGTGAAGAAGGAAGGCAAAAATGATTAATATAAATCACATAAAATTAATAACATTGCTTTACAAAAAGGAGATATTAAGAAGAGGAAAATAAAGAATTCAGAGCAACAAAACCAAGTACTACAAATTAAATATATCAATTAAGTTATGTAACTGTAAATTCAGTATATCACACATAACATATATGCATAATACATAACACATACTGTATATCATACAGAACAAAATACCAATGCACTTGGAAGTATTATTCAAAGACAGACTGAATATATATTCAAAGATTATCAAATTAAACCTGGGTGATTTTGACTAGTCCTGTCTGTAAGGTGATTAAATCCATCCCACAAGACCTGCTTGAAGTTTCCATTTAAGATCCAGACCCCAACATGATTGATGGCATGCAATGTAGAGTGGATAATCTAACATTCAAAGTTTCCCTTCTGGTCTAAATGTCACTGTGGCAGAGTCAAGGCCTTTTGGTAGGTAACGCAGAGTCTCAAATGTCAGCAGAGACATTGTTTTGATTAGATTTGAGAACTCCCTGTACCTTTCTATTTCCTCTATCTTTCAGCATATTCACACACCTGGCACTGAATTCTCTAATGTTCCTCACCATCGCTCTTATGCTGCTTTCAATACTGACTTTAAAGAGTCTACAGCATGATTAATTGGAAGAGATGGCTCTAAGAAACATTCAATTAGCTTTGCAGTCAGATTGTATCATGATGTTGCTACATGCTGGGCTGTTGCATTTAGTGGAGCTCTGCCTCTATAGCCCACCTCTGCTCATGCAGCTCTTTGTGTAGACGGTCTCACTCAGCTGAGATTGTGACAGCAGGATGCCATGTTCAGCCTCTCTCCTCTCAATTTCATTTCAGCAGCATGGTGCCTCTTTATGATATTCTCCCTGGCAATTTTCTTCTTATCCCCTCCCATTGCCTTTCTCAAGTGCCTTTGCAAGCCTTTCAATGGTTCTGCCCTGCCTTCTCTCACCTCAAATTAGAAAGATATCAATTTTGAATTCTCCTTGTCACAAACCTTGTCAACTTTAGCAGGTTATTGTTATACATAAAGGTTTTAATATCTCTCTCTCTCTCTCTCTCTCTCTCTCTCTCTCTCTCTCTCTCTCTCTCTCTCTCTCTCTCTCTCTCTCTCTCTTACTAAATCTATCTCTCAGAAGATATCTGTCAGAACACATGTGGTGCTGTTTATATTATAGTATTAAGGCATTTACTGGCCCCCCCAGGGAAACGACACGCAATGTATCTTAGCCTGGCCTAGCCAGAACCCAGCCTCGACACGCTGACAACTCTCAAACATCACTTGGAGCATCACCTTTGTCAGGAATCTCACACTCTGTCTGTGCACTGGTGTCAGGCTTCTTCTCACAGCAAACTGCATCATTATATAGTGTTTTCACACTTAGAGCCAGAGGCATTATTGACCTTTCTTTATTATTACAGCTTTCAAAAAGTATGCTGTTGGCATGCACATGTTTTCCCAACAAAGTCATATTACACTGGATGTGGTTTATAAATAAATCCCATATATAATGAAATATCATCTTGCTGACTTTCAGTATGCCACATTCTGACAGTCTTCTAAAGCTATAGTGGTAGTTTAGGGTTTAATGTTATGTGAAGGATTAGAAGACAAAGCAGCACAGCATTAATTCTTTTTTATAAAAAAAAACAACAACGTTATTTTACATCTAAACATGCATACAGTGAAAAACCTCCATCCCTAATGTATTTATATTATTTACCAGAAGATAATTTAGCTCTTATACAAAGTGGCATTTGTAAATTGTCCTTTAGGTTATTAATTATGGAAGATTCTCTGACTCTGGATAATAACATCTGCTAAATAACCAGATGTAATATCACTTCCTTGACTTTTACAAATTGCACAATACATGTACATCACCCTGACAATATAATGCATTATGTTGCATCATGTTGCATCATTCTTTTAACCCAACAACAGCACTTTGTAGTGATATAATTCCTCTTGTTTAGCCAATAGGCTCGAGGCTTAAAATGAACAGTTTAAATATTATATGACCAAGCTAGTTTTAAAGTTTATTAATTTATTCATTCATTCATATTCCCTCCTTCCAATGGCTACATCCTTCTCACAGTCTCAGTGTATCCAAAAGGCTATCCTGGGAACACTGCAAATGAGGTGTGAATGTATACTGAATGGTCCATTACAGGACACCATCAAGCAATCACTCACACATACAGTACACACTTAAGAGCAGTTTAAAGTGGACAATACACTTAGGCAGGAAGAAAACAGAATCTGGAGAAAAACCACGCAGAGACAAGAAGAACATATAGTAAATCAAGCTCAAGATTGAAACACTTCTTTATTTATTTGATCATAATTTGTATATTCAATTTGAGCAATTGGTTCAGGAAGTGGTAGCTTGATGGTGAAGCTGTTGAACTCAGAGCTGTTGGCTAAGCTGTAGACTCATAATTCTACATATTTGGTTAACTGTAGCAAAAACATAAATAAACTATAAATATTAAGTTTGATATTGCTGTTATAATATGATTATAAACTATCAACTGTGCACTATTGTCTATTTAGGATTAATCATGGTCAATATCCGATTACAATGTCTTATCAACCAGTTTTATAATCTTCAAAAAGTCATTAGTTGTTAAAATTGAGATTTTTTAAATTATTATAGTAAATATCATTATTATTGTGTAATATGTCTGTAAATAATGAACCATCTTTCTGCCATAGTGTTAAAAAATTTATCTTATCTATAGTCACTATATGGGAAAAAGAAACGCATACAAAAGGTGCAGACACACATGCATTAGATGGACAGCATGCTTTGTTAGAAGTTTTATTTCTGTGTTTTGCCCTGAAAGACTCCTGGATACAATTCAGAAAATAGATCAAGACATAAGTAAAGTGCCCCATCCTCACCCGCCTTCTTATCCTCTTCTCCCTCTCTGCCAATGCAGAGTTAGCCTTACCTTTCATGGTTCACCCTCAGGATTATCATATCAATCTACGTGACCTGATTACCTACCTTCTAGTTCACAGTCAAAGACTCGGATCAAACAGTAACACTGCCCTCTCTTCCATTTCTCTCTGCTCATTAACCCTGGTATGATGTTTTTCTCCTCCCAACTTTCCTCTTACTTGGTCCATGTTACAAATTGTTAACTCAGCTGCAATCAACTAAAAACAGTCAAATCTGCATTTTCTATAGGCTGATATATATATATATATATATATATATATATATATATATATATATATATATATATATATATATATATATATATATATATATATATATACATACACTTTAAATAAAGTGTTTGGGAGAAAAAAAGAAACAGGTTGACTTGAAATCGGGTGAGGGTGGGAGTTATAATGTTTGGGTTAAATTCAGACTGGGACAACAGTGGTGGCTCCTGGATTGTGCTGCATTGACAAACGTTGTTTTTACCTTTGGAATATACACATTACAGTATAATGGTGTGCTGCTATTTGAATTTGAATGTGTACAGCCTGTGTTCATGGGGTCCCAATTGATGTTCACTCTATAGGAGAAAATATAAACACAGACGGTTATGATTTGCCAGACATTAATGTGTCCTGTCATTAAGAGAAAGACAATTAATTTCTCTCCATGGCAGCGGGTGATACTAATGAAGGTTGATTCAGTGTCATGGCCTTCTCCATGGGATTTAAATGAGGACAGAGAAGCAGACATGTCCTTGTCAGCCATGCCTCTTTCTATGAAAAGACCTTTTCTGCCTGTCAGCACCTTTATAATTGTGCCCTCACACTGATTAAGTACACAGCTAAACAAAACTCAGTACATTTCTACAGGTTTTTGGTAGCTAATTTTTACATAAGGGTCCAAAGCTGTTGTTGGACCCTAGTCTACTGATAGGAACTAGTATATTAGGCCATGGCTGATCATGCTTAGAGGTGCTGGTTATACTAAAATGTGTTTTAGGTGCTGGTTATTCTAAAATTAGCAATACTAATTAAGCCATTAGTACCTGTGTGTACATCAGCTGTTAGAATAGGTATTGTACAAAACTGTGCTGCTCCTGGGTCAAGATTAATGCCCAGCTTCGTTATGTATCTGGAGGACACTTGCTGACATTTAGATGCGAGTGGATTCTGAGTGGTTTTCATGTTCATAGTGGGCCTCTGGGGCATTTCCTTCTTTATGCTTGTAATACTGGTGAATGTCAGTACCTGTGAGGAAGCCTTCATGTTTGGTCATGTTGTCTGCAATTTATTGGGGGAGATTAGATATGAGTGGCTGGCTAGGATGGAGAGGCTGTTGTTTATTTTATTTAAAAGAACTGTAAAATTAAGGTAAATGTATATATCTTTTAAATGTTCTGCTACAGTTTTTGACAGTTCAGTAGTTAAGGCACAAGTGTGGTCTATCAGACTCATAGAAAATAATTTACTCCTTACTGGATCGATTCATTTAAACACAATGCACTGAACTATGTGTGTATGTGTGTATATACATCCATGTGTGTGTACATCCATCCAATGATTTATTCATAAAGTTTTCAGTCAGTGACAGGGAGGAGAAACAGCAGTTTAAAATGGCTGTTCAGAGAACAGTGACATATGGATTACAAATAGAGACAGCGATTGATTCCCTGAAGTCATGGGGCCAGCAAAGCATGACTGGACCTGTCTGGCAAAGGGCCAGGCAGCTGATTGGTCTGCTTGTGGAATTTGTCAAAGTCATCCTCAGTTTCTGGTTGTTAGACAGCACATCCCAGAGCAAGAGGAAAATTATAATTGTATGATAATTTCTACTACATTACAAACTATGATATATGGTGTCTTATAGTGATACAATGATTTGTTACATAAATGCATAGTGAGCTTTAACATGAACTTATTTTAATGAGAAACTGATATGCAATTTCAATATATGAAATTCAGAATAAGGTCTAAATCCTAACACAGAAAGCATAGACAACACAACAACAATTTAACAATGACTGCTATGTCTGCATATACTTCAGATGTACTCAAATATGACATGCAATTTTATTAACCCAAAATCTGATGTCCTCTCTCCACCACCCAGTAAATATCTGTGTTATGCATCACAAATAAAGAACAGGCCTGATTTGCATGTAGATGTAATTGATTTGTGAACAATGAATTTATTCCTGCTTCCTTTTTTTCTTCACAACATCCTTCTAAATCGTTCCCCCACCTCTTTGTGTCTCTTTTTTCCCCTACTTTCTCTTTTTTTGCCTATCCTTCATTACCTATCTACTCCCCAGATGACACAGTGGTAATAGCTTGGCGCATACCAGTAAACAGTTTTGACAAATTAAAATCACCTAGAGCTCAAACTAAGGGCTCGGTCGGGTATTTTGTGTGTGTGTATGTGTGTGTGTGTGCGTGTGTGTGTGTGTGTGTGTGTGTGTGTGTGTGTGTGTGTGAAAGGACAATACCAAGTTTGCTTGTTCTTTCTGTCTGCCCTATACCTTTTTATCTCCCCAGCCCCAAAGCTATTAGCACATACAAAATCATACTGCACAGTAAGACCAGTGCTTAAAAATATCTTCAGGGTAGATCAAAAGGGTGCTTGACAGCTAATGCTGCTGTCAGGCTCCTCGTAACCCATCAGTGATGATTGAAATACACAATTCCTGCCTTGGCACAGTGCTGTTGTAGGAAACCAAGTATGTTATACTGTTACACTTATGTGTTGATGATGGATGGACGTGACATTCATGATTTACATCACTTACAAGTCTCCTTTAGGATGAGTGACACTATGCATAAGCTGCAGAAAAAAATGTAGCTTCAGCAGTTTAGTCTGACAAAGTTGTCTCTAAGACAATAGCTAAAGCTAAGACAATGCAACTTCATAATGAAAACAAAAAAAAAGAGACTGAATAAGAAAACTTTAAAGTAGTTCTAGTTTATGAAAGTGCAACTGATCTATGATAGTTTTGATTATCTTAAATGTCATTCACATTTGCATATTGGTTTTAGGTTTCTATAGGTTTCTTCAGGTAAATTTTATGACTGGGGCTTTAGTTTTAGTCATAATAATTCTGCCAATTGTTTGGAAATATAGTGTGTAATTATATTTGATATTAAGTTAAGAATGAATAAGCACATTGTTTAGCATTATTTTATTTGTAATTTTGCTGTTTACTCTGTAGGTATACCATGTAGGTTTGAATCCGGGTGACTGTCATTGTAACGAATATTTAGCCCCCTAATTTTTTCATAGTTTTTGTCATAAGCTAATTCCTATGCACTAGCACACACTGGTTTAGGATTCAAACTCAAAGTCACTCAGTAAGAGTTTTGTTTTATGCAAAACATTGTATGTGTGCACTTGCTTTATATTTATTTGCTTACAGGTAGTTTATCAAGAACAATACACACTTCAGGGTGTATTGTATGTCTTCTTAGGCTTGCTGTTACGACTAATTTCTAGCCCTCAATTTGACTTTGTTCTTCTTTATTAGACATAACGGTATAACTATAATCCTAGTATAAATACTCCTCCTGTAGTATAAATAATATTACCTTAAATTTACGGCCTTAATTTAACACAAAAATGTGTTGCCCCCCTCCATCCACCCATACACCCACCCAGCCGTGAAAGATATTTAAAAAGACATCAGCTAGAAAATAGCAGTTTATTAGCTCCTAATAGCTTCCTCTTTATACGAACTACAGTACATCCCGGCTCTGTGCACAGGCAGTAATCACACCCACCTATTACCACAACAACATCTCTTAACTTTCTGCTCAACAAAATCACTTTCCATCCAGTGCCCCATCTATCTTCATTTCCCATCGTGACATGTTGACAGGGGCTTCCATCATGTCTCATTATTGGTGCAGAAAGTTAGATGGCAGAACCATCCGGACCTCTGCAAAAGCATTAATCTCTAGCATCCTCTTTGAGCATGTCACATGGACATTGTAGGTGTTGAGAGAGCATCACAGTGTAATGAGTAATTAAGCTTGGATGCTGCATACATAATTTAAATATAAGGATTGATTGTTGTCAGGTTCAAGTAATAATGCAATCAGCAACTAAATTTTTGGACCTATTGAACAAGAGATATTCTGCCTGTGATAGGGTGATTCAGTTTTTATTCCTGTTCATAAAATATTTTTGGTATGTTATTGACTAAAGGTAATACATCCCTGGTCCTATATTGTCAGCAAAATTTTATATGACACATTGTCACATCTTCTTATGTCATATGAAATTATTTTGTCTATAAAACCTTTGAATTGCCTTCCTGAACATTTTGAAGCAATAATTCTTTTTTTTTTCCCCAATAGTTAGCATGCCTAAAGTTATTTTAAACCCTTTCCGACAGGAATTTTGTAGGCTTCACTTATTAGAAAGACAAATGGAGGCAAGTGCACTATATTAAAACTAATATAGCAAACAACCACAAGTGCTATGCAATATTAAGTAACATGAGGCGGACAAGTGGTCAACAAACATACGATAGACAAGTATAAATGACCAAACGTGATGCAAACTAAGGCCACAGCACTATTTAAAACAGGAAGATTAATGCCTGAAATGTTACAGACATAATCCTAAAGTGAGACTTTACAAAGTAAAATCTTTTAAATTATTTGCAATAATTGTGATAAAAAGACTCATTAACAGGGCTGACTGACACAATTTCACAATTTATACTAGAGAAGATTAATATGACACATTTCTGTATCCACATCAGATTATATGATAAGAAATGTTCCAAATGTATTTTTTTGTAAATATTTATATTTATATATATTAAAAATGAATAAAATTATATATATATATATATATATATATATATATATATATATATATATATATATATATATATATATATATATATATATATATATATGATAAGATTTAATATATCTTTTAATATTTTGGACTTTTGTGGAAAGTGAACCAGAGTAAACTAGACAGGACAAACAGCATTAGGGCTGCACAAGCCAGTGCACTCTTAGTGCCGGTCCCAAGCCCGGATAAATGGGGAGGGTTGCGTTAGGAAGGGCATCCAGCGTAAGACATGTGCCAAATCAAATATATGAATCACGAAAGAGAAATTCATCGAGGCCCGGGTTAACAACGACCACCACAGGTATCGTTAACCAACAGGGTACCGGTTTAAATTGGACTACTGTTGGCCGAATGAGGAAAAGGAGAGGAGGAAGACGTCTACAGAGAAGGCAGGGTAAGGAGAAGTGAAGGAGATTGGAGGATAGAGTTGGTACTTTAAATGTTGGTGCTATGACTGGTAAAGGGAGAGTGGTAGCTGATATGATGGAGAGGAGAAAGGTAGATATGTTGTGTGTTCAGGAGACCAAGTGGAAATGGAGTAAGGCCAGGAACATTGGAGGTGGGTTTAAACTGTTCTACCATGGTATGGATGGAAAGAGAAATGATTTAAGGGTGATTCTGAAGGAAGAGTACAGTAAGAGTGTAGTGGATGTGAAGAGAGTTTCTGATAGGGTGATGAACATGAAGCTGGAAGTTGAAAGGGCGATGATAAATGTCATCAGTGCCTATGCTCCACAAGTGGGTTGTGAGAGGTAGGAAAAGGAAAAATTAGTGAGTTAGATTAAGTGGAAGAAGGTGTACCTAGGAATGAAAGATTGGTGATTGGGGCAGATTTCTATGGGCATGTAGGTGAAGGGAACAGAGGGGATGAGGAGGTGATGGGTAGGTATGGCTTTAAGGAGAGGTACGTGGAAAGGCAGATAGTGGTAGATTTTGCTAAAAGGATGGAAATGACAGTAGTGAACACTTATTTTAAGAAGAAGGAGTATCGTAGGGTAACGTATAAAAGTGGAGGAAGGTGCACACAGGTGGACTATGGATGTTCTATGTGGGAGATGCAACCTGAAGGAAATTGGAGACTGTAAGACTCTTCTTCTTCACCTCCAAAACCATTCTACAGACCACCATCTGATGCTGTCTAGCTACACTGTCCCCTGCCAGCACCAGATGGTGGTCTGTAGGATGGCTTTGGAGGTGAAGAAGAAGAGAAGGAAAATGTAGGAGGAAGACTGTAGTGTGAGATTCAGGAAAGAGGTCAGACAGGGGCTAAGTGGTGGTGAAGAGGTGCTGGATGATTGGGCAACTACTGCAGAAGTGATAAGGGAGACAGCTAGAAAGGTAGTTGGTGTGACATCTGAAAATAGAAAGGAAGCCAAAGAGACGTGTTGGTGGAATGAGAAAGTGCAGGAGAGCATGAGGAGAAAGAGTTCGGCAAAACAGAATTGGGATCGACAGAGTGATGTGAAAAGTAGGCAGGAGTACAAGGAGATGCGGCAGCAGGTAAAGAGGGATGTGGTGAAAGCCAAGGAAAAGGCAAATGAGGAGCTGTATAAGAAGTTGGACACTAAGGAGGGAGAAAAGGATTTGTACCGTTTGGCGAGGCAGAGGGATGGAAATGGATGGAAATGGGAATGTGTTGACTAGTGAGGAGAGTGTGTTAAGAAGATGGAAGGAGTATTTTGAGCAGCTTATGAACGAGGAAAATGAGAGAGAGAGGGAGAGAAGGTTGGATGGTTTGGAGATGGTGAAGCAGGAAGTGGATGGAATTAGGAAGTAGGAAGTGAGAGCAGCGATTAAGAGGTTGACGAGTGGAAAGTCGGTTGGACCAGATGACATACTGGTAGAAGCATGGAGATGTTTGGGAGAGATAGCAGTGGAGTTTTTAACAAGATTGTTTAACAGGATTTTGGAAGGTGAGAGGATGCCTGCGGAATGGAGAAGGAGTGTGCTGGTATCGATCTTTAAGAACAAGGGAGATGTGCAGACCTGCAGTAACTACAGGGGAATTAAGTTTTTTAGTCACACCATGAAGTTATGGGAAAGAGTAGTGGAAGCTAGGCGGAGAGAAGAGGTGACCATCTGTGAGCAACAGTATGGTTTTATGCCGAGGAAGAGGACCACAGATGCATTATTTGCTTTGAGAATGTTGATGGAGAAGTATAGAGATGGTCAGAAGGAGTTGCATTGTGTGTTTGTGGATTTAGAGAAAGCGTATGACAAGGTGCCAAGAAAGGAACTGTGGTATTGAAAAAGTATGGTGTGTCCGAGACGTTTGTGAGGGTGTTGCAGGACATGTATGAGGGCAGTGTGACAGCAGTAAAGTGTGCAGTAGGAATGACAGACTGGTTCAAGGTGGTGGTTGGACTGCGTCAAGGATCGACTCCGAGCCCGTTTGCAGTGGTGATGGACAGGTTGAGGGACAAGGTCAGACATAAGTCTCCATGGACAATGATTTTTGCGGATGATATTGTTATTTGTGGTGAGAGTAGAGAGCAGGTTGAGAAGAGCCGCGAGAGGTGGAGGTACGCGTTAATGAAAGTCAGTAGCAGTAAGACAGAGTATATGTGTAAATGAGAGAGAGGGCAGTGAAGTGGTGCGGTTGCAGGAAAAGGAGGTGGAGAAGGTGGAGGAGTTCAGGTACCTGGGGTCAACAGTGCAAATTAATGGAGAGTGTGTTAGAGAAGTGAAGAAAAGAGTGCAGGCAGGGTGGAGTGGGTGGAGAAGTGTGGCAGGAGTGATTTGTGATAGAAGGGTATCTGCAAGAGTAAATGGGAAAGTTTATAGGACGGTGGTGAGACCTGCGATGTTGTATGGTTTAGAGACAGTGGCATTGAGTAAAAGACAGAAAGTAGAGCTAGAGGTAGCAGAGTTAAAGATGGTGAGAAGACAAGGTGAGGGTGGTGAGACTGAGATTTGGTCATGTGCAGAGGAGGGACATGGGGTATTTCGGTAGAAGAATGCTGAGGATGGAGCCACCAGAAAAGAGGAAGGCCAAAGAGGTGGTTTATGGATGTGGTGAGGGAAGACATGCAGGTGATTGGGTTAAAAGAGGCAGATGTAGAGGACAGGGGGGGTATGGAGACAGATGATCCGCTGTGGCAACCCCTAATGGGAGAAGCCGAAAGAAAAGAAGAAGAAGAAGAAGAAGAAGAAGAAGAAGAAGAAGACATACAAACTGAGCATATAATTTTCAGTGCCTTATTATGGGACCTTGTGTACATGTGAGTAACTGGGCACAGGTGAAAGCTCAGTGATTGTGAGAGCTGCTGCGTCTGTAGTCTGGGAAATGTAGTTTTTGTAGGCCATGTTTGAAGGGCAGAATATTTGCTTAGTAGTACAATTTAATTCTTGCTGTGACCTGACAGTGACTATGAATGGGGATTAGAAACTTGAGTGAAGGTCATTTGAGGTTTTGGCTGAGGTTCATGAAAGCTGTAGTCTTCAATGTCTGAAGTTAAAAACATGCCATGATCCTTCTACACAGAATTGTATAAAGTTCTACCAGAGGGTCAAACCTCAGAAAAAATAAAGGCTTTTAGATTTAATGTTTAGTTTTAGAGTGTATATTATTATTTATTTTAATTTATACTTTTGGATTTTGAGCTTTACCTAGTAAGAGCTAGTGAGGTCAAATTCATTATATATGTAATGTGGTAGAAATAAACTAGAATGATTTATTCTTTAGTTAAGATTATACAATGATAAAAAATAATGTATTAATTAAAAAAAAAGACAATGAAAATAAAACAAGAAAATATATTTTTTAAGACTGTCACCATAAACTGAAACCATAAAGCAGGAAAACACAAATGTGCTGTATTTCTTCCCCAGTCTCTGTAGTTCATCTGCCTCAGGAAGGTGACCCAGAGAGTTTCAAGAGATTCACGCATTAGCACTGACATTGAGAGGCATCTCCATGGGCTTCTGTTTATTTAAAGTACGCTGAGAAAGAGAGTGAGCATTGATAAAAAATAATTTGAAAAAAAGAAAGAAAATGGTGCACCGCACGGGTCATCTGCCTGATCTGAGCTGGTGTGACTCTTTTTGACTTCAATTAACTCCTGAGGGAGGTTTCCCACTCGATGTGTGATCTTTATCACTGGGTCTGCTTCTTAGATCGGTATCGCTGACCCACAGGGAAATGGAGATAGCTGGCTTGACAAAGGACAGAAATCTGCGCTATTTTTGGGCCTGTCCCTCTCTCCCCTAACAATGCTGCCTCAACACTGACAGCTGTGACCTTGAAAGGAAGTTAGAGATAGAGGCAGCTCAAGGTTTACACGGCTTCAAAAAATAAGGAGCATGACATCAGGAAAAGAAGAAGATGCCAGTGTATGAAGTGAGTCCAGAATATTTATTACAATTTTATATTGTATATCTTGAGTGGTATTTATCATTAAAAGTTGAAACAGCCAGAAGCTGTGTTGACTCTAAAAGAATCAAAAGTCTTCTTACACCCACGTAAGTGAACACAGTATGCAACTGAGCACATGTTAAAATGCCAAACAGTATTGAGTGCTGTAGAAGCTGTGGCTTCACTCCAGTAAGTGATTTTGTTTGAGATCACTGTGGATTATGGGAAATGACACACCACTCCACCTGAGGAACCTGTGGATTGAGAGTGTAAATATGCCGAAGCAAACAGAGGAACGACGGTACCAAGTGGAGAGGGACAAGAGTAGATTGGAGGAATTGAGTCTGTAGGTCTAGAAAACAGAACTGGGTACACACTGGTGAAGATCTTTTTTTGCTCTATTTTACTTTCTCTTTCCATTCTTTTTTTTCCCATCCCACTGCTACAGATTCTCTCCTGAGCAATTCCAGGCTTTGATCATTGTTCGTACTGACTATATGATATTTAATGTAATTAAACTAATGATTCACATGCCGTGTCTTTTCCTGCAGGTTGATAATATTGATGAACCTCAGTAGGTGGCAGGATTGTGGGATCCACTAATCGCCCAATGAAGCACTGTGAAAGTCACACTCAGTAGAGAGCTTGAGGAATGTCAGGCCCTTCTTAATAAATTTTCACTATTTTTAATGACTGAGTGCCAAGGTAGGGGCAGCAATTTCATTGCTGTACAGTATATAATAGTGACTTTATACATTCCTTTTCATGAAAGGCATTAATCTTGGTGGTCACAAGATACCGGACTAGAGAGGAAGATCATTGATAGAGAGATCGCTGTGACTCGTGATAGTGTATAATAGAATACAAGGAGAGTGAAGAAGAACTAATCTCATACAGTATCTCATCCTCTGTCAATGCACTTTATAAATCACAAATGAGTAATCATGAAAAGCTAAGTAAGTGGACCAGAGCGCCTGTGCCAACTATTTCTCCTGCCTGTAAACACATTATGAATACATTTAAATAAATGCCTCACCTTAGTATTTCTGTGTTAAAGATCAGAAGAGTATGGAATCCTACCAGGACTTACAGATGTGGCCATTGAAAGATAAGATGGTGATTAGTTAAACAGCAATGACAATGTAGCAGGCTGTATAAATACAAAATAAAAGTTTTTATTAATTCATTTAGCTGGCAATATGTAGCTGTATTTCCGTAGCTAACATTATTATAAATAATAAATAAATAAATATTATATATTATATAAGTTGCCAGCCACTTTACCTGAAATATAGTGTGCATTTTAATGTCTGGTTTTCTCATGTGATGGCTGCTTAAAACTCTTCCTTTATGATGAATTTAAATATAATATTTGTAGTTTGTGGTGGCTAATAAAAAAATTACAAAGTGCTGCACATTGAAGGCAGATTACTGAGTTACTACAGAATCTTTTGTCATTAAATATAGATGCACAGTCATACAGTTACATAACATAAAACAAATGAATACAACAAATTAAATATTAAATTCGAGACTGGCAGCCATTAACCCTCTGAAGTCGACAAACATTTTTCCAAGCTGAGGCTAGGGGATGATTTTCCAGAAAATATTCTAAAGAAAACGAAGATTCTGTTATCTACCCCTGCTACTGTGAACATTAGAGATTTTGCGAGATGTTAAAGATTTGTCATATAAAAAGTCATTTGATTTTAATTGCATTACACACTAGAGGTGTACATACACATTCTTTACTTAAGTAGAAGTACAGATACTTATGCTTTAAAATACTGACTATCCTTTTTTACTCGAGTTAAGAATTTTGGGCTCTGACATGTACTTAAGTAAAAAGTAGCCATTACTGCTACCTGTTTTAGTGTCACAGTAGTAACTGGACCTCACATCATATTATTATTAGGGTTGACAATCGATTATAATATTTAACTGTAATTAATGGCATGATTGTCATGAGTAAACTCATGATGAACTAAATCGCACATTTTTATCTGTTCTAAATGCACCTTAAATTAATACTTTTGAAGTTTTTAATACTCTAATCGAATATTGTTAAATGTAAAATATGTAAAAATTATATACAGAAAATCATCAGGACGCCAAATGGAACCTTTGCTATGTTTTCACACGGACGGTTAATGAGGTGATACCGGAGAAACTGTACCTCTTCTAAGGTTCATATGGATTACATAAACATGTAACAATATTTGTTTTCAATGTGAATTTGTTTATTTAAAAGTAGACATTTTGAGCTTTCTATTCATATGTTTATTATATCTGTGAAGCAAGTATGACCTGAGATTCAAGTTGTTTTATTTATGTGTCTGTGAAGAGAGATGACAGAAACGGCAGAGAGCGCCCCCTGTCTATTTTCTTTATTTCACAAAAGCACAGTGTTTTGTGTTGATATTATGAGTGTATACAAAACCCTTTATAGATTCGATTGATGTATTGCTCGGAACTATCAAAAAAGACAGAGTAATTTAAGTTTGTTTCAGCATAATAAAAAAATGTCAGATACGCACTAGTGAGTTTGTCAATCCCAGAGTGTTAATTGTGTGCATCATGCCGGATTTTTGTGCTGACTTGAGACTTGGCAAATGTTTAATGTTTACATTTATTTTTTGCGGTGGAGTTTATTTTTTTATATATCTGAGTAAAGAAAGGGCATCGTGAATAAACGTGTGTTGCGCTGAAGCTTTTAATTTTACCTCTTTTTATTTCTTTCTTTATATCATTGATAAAAATGGTCAAACAGACATGTGAGCTGCATTAATCACAAGTTAATAAAATTAGTGCTGTTAAAATGAATTTGCATTAACATGTTATTGCGTTAATGCATTCATTTTGACATTTAATATATCTTTATATGATATTATATCATTTAATATATAATATATAATTAATATATTAATACAAAATTAATTTCACATTTTGTTACCTAATGAATGTATCAAAGTTAAACGACAACCATATAGAACACAAGCGGAGAACAGATGATGATGATCAGGTGATTAGGAATGCCCATGTCTGTGGTGTGTGAGAGCTATAAAATGATACACTAGTGTAGATGGAAAAAGCCATGCAATGACCGAAAAAAAGAACAAATATTGACATTTCACCAAATTGATTAAAATTAAAATAACGAGCCTGGTTTAAAAATGTAAATAGTAGAAAGTACAGATATTTGTGTAAAAATGTAATGAGTGAAAGTGAAGTAAAATACTAATACCAGAAAAATCTAATTAAGTACAGCAACAAAGTTATTTTACTTTGTCACTTCCCACACCTATACACACCTATATTTCAAGCATTCTTGGCCACATCAGATCCTTTGTGTATGCATTAAAAATAAGTAAATATGAACATGTATCTTACTTGTTTAGTATGTTTAGTAAAAAAGGTTTGTCTTTAAAAGTATAACCATAGTCAGCCATTCAGATTAAATCATTCCAGGAGGTGAGTAGAGATTGTTTTGTACAGGTAAGTGCAGATTCTTTTTACCCATAATGGACTACACTAATTACAAATTATTACAGATTTGTAGGTGACATAAGCACAGTACAATTTACATCATTACTGTCATTGTCACATTTAACACCTCACTGTTGTTTCGAGCTTGGTTCAAATCAATCATTATGGCGTGTCTAATTATGGACACAATTATGGTAATGTTCCTGTATGCAATTTCCATTCATTTCCATTTAGTGTGTCTGGAATGCTGACATTCATCAATATGTATCAAAATATTCAGCCTTAGACTAAGCCCAGATCTCTGGAATACTGAATCAGTCCCGCTAGTGTCACTCCAGGGACACCTAAACTTCTCAATCTCTCCACTACTCTCCCAACTGGATCGCATGATTAAGCTTTCTCTCACTTTTACTCTCAGGGCAATCCCCACTGAGAGCCTTTACTGTCTCTTCTTCATCTAATTTTGCCCTGAACACCTCTTTAAACAGTATGCAATGGTTTCGAATGCACTGCCCATGTTAGTTGCATTTTAGTAACTACACTAATGATCACAAAACAAATTCGAAACTAGAATTCCATGTGTAGTAAATTATAAAAATGCTTTTTATTCAACTAGATATTTCATAAACTAGATGGTTTCTAGATATTTCAGTTTTTTCCATGCTTCTAAAGAGTGTATGTAAATGCTGCCACTGTTAGGGCTCTGCTAAATAATATTAAAATATGTGTTGATCTGGTTGTCTCTGTATTGTTGTGTTTATCAGTAAATGCTTTAAGTCCCCCTGACATCTTTCAGTACACACATATTAACGCTGTCTTATCAGCAAGCTAATCTTTGCATAAATATGTGTCTGTTATGCATCAGCTTGACTTAAAAACAATCTGCAAGAAAGTGTCTTGTAGGCCCAATCAAACAAACAGATTATAATATTGTATAATCTAATTGCGGTCTTAGTTTCCTGGCCTCAGCTACAACCACAAACTCAATAAACAGGAAACTTCATACACAGCTCCCTTTAATATACTGGTGCATTGCCATGGGCAGCCCATCCACCATCAGGTAATCAGTTCATAGCACTATATTTAGTGTCACCAACAGACAAATATATTTTCTGAAAAGTATCTAGACAGAAATGATACATGTGGAGATCTTTTTCGCAGCTCCCTTAGATGCGGTTACATGCCCACATAAGGGTTGCATTTGCATTTAATATCAGCATAATCAGATTATCTCTGGAGGGCACTCTCTCCAGAGCCTTGCAAATGATTTTACATTCATCTATGTAACAATAACATAGCATTTTTAATAAGTATGCTAGCAATTAGTGATGTTAAATGTAAGTTCCTCAAATTTTTCCACATTATGCTGAATTAATTTCATGGCATAAAAACAAACAGCATTATTCATTAGCTATTTTGTATTCAAAAGAAAGGTAAACTAAACTAAACAGTAGTGCTAGATTCACCCTGTAAAAATCTTCTATCTTTTTCAATTCTCACTAAATGCTGGCATGTACTTTTTGATATTATCAGCTTTCCCATGTACAGTAGTGTAGGGTCTTCATTACAGCATTTCAACAAATTAACAAATTAATTTACAGCTATGCATCAAATAATCTAAATGTTGTTTGATTATGGTAGAATTACCTGAATAGCACAAAAAAGACAACAATTGTAGAAAAAAACTTAATATACTTAATTGGTCCGGTTTGCTTACACTTACACCTACCTATTACATCTTCAGTTAGACATAATAAATGTTTTGACTTTACAATAATAAACAGATAATTACTTCTAAACAGAACCAAATGCAAATATGTATTTTGAATTGTTGAGGTTTTTTGTGTTATGGAAACTTTGTCAGAAAGTTTCACAAACCATATGGTTGAGACTAGAGGTGTGCATCACGGGATCGTGAGAACCAACAAAAATGTCACATTCTTTTGGTCACAAACATGCAATTGGATGTGAAGCATATAACAGAAACCAGAAGAGTGCACTGGAATGCATTTACAACTTTCTTGGTAAATGCATTTTCAGTGTCATGGTGGTTTAATTAGTTTATACTGTATCTTTTATAATTTGGTAGATATGACTATATATAAAGCTAAGATTGAGAAAATTAGCAGAATACCCAGACCATAGTGACAATGCTGGCATTCCATTTTTCAGTGTTTTCCACTGTTCTCCTTAATTCAACAAGAGTGAGAGAAATACAACTTTCTCGTCCAGGCCACACAAACTTTGATTTAAATCATAAATCAAATGGAAATGGACTAATAATGGTACATGTTAACTGTGTTGGGTGTAGCAGAAAAGGCCTTTCTGGATCTGACAGCCTGCCACTGTTGGGAACAGAACCCAACTTACATATTACATATAACTACATATTATTTTTCGAAATAGTGTTGTCACTTTTAATTTAGTTGAAATGAATATTTTCCACAATAGTTTTATAAGTTATATGATAGTTGATGAAGTGATTGACAGTGTTGGATGAGGCATTCAAGCTTTATAAATACATACAGAAAATCCAACAAGCACCTAAATGCTTGACAGTTTTGTTAACTGTTCTAAGAGACTCTCAACAGGAGTTATTTGTCAGTAGTTGTACATTAGCAAATCAATGTGAATTTAACAAAGTGATGATATAAACTAAGGCAGCCCAAACCAGGTGAACTTTATAACAATTGATTTATTTGTATGACCTTAGCAAACACTCAAATTAGATTAATAAAGTTAGCAGGTTAGCAGTTCTGCATGGGACAGAGACAGATGAAGTTCGCCTTTAGGAACTCGAGCGGCGTCAAAAATGCTTTGGGAATGCTTCCACGCTCTGAACCACGCTCTCTTTAGGCTTTGGGTGTCACTATATTCAAATATAGTTGGACTGAAAAAGTGTGGTTATGGGCCGATGGCCCGGTTTGAAGAAACACTGGCTAGCAAGCTCTCCCCGGGTGATGCGTCGTCACTCAAAGCCCGAGTGCTGCCACCAAGCCCCTGCATTCCCGCAGTGCTTCCTTTCTTTTTCAGAACCTGGCGCTAGTTTCAATGGCACAATGGGGTCAATGGCTATATTGTCCAATATTATATATAGTCATTGTGCCAAACACATATGAACTGCCATTACATATACTATTTACATATGCATGAACATTTCTCTAATGCACAATGTATTTAGTGTTCTTTACTTTATTACTTTCTCTGAGGTTGTATTTAGAGATTTTAAACACTTCTGACCTTTACTTCTCATCACTGGCACTGTACACAATTATGACTCTGTAATATTCTCCAAAATTTGCCCAGTTTTATTATTGCTTTCTGAATTACTTTGTTTACTATTGTATTATGTAATTGGTTTGAAAGAGGCAGATGTAGAGGACAGGGGGTATGGAGACGGATGATCTGCTGTGGTGACCCCTAATTGGAGCATCCAAAAGAAGAAGAAGAAGACTATTGTATTATACAAGCCTTTTGCAAAAAGTAGAGCATAGTAGCATCCACTCCAAAGCATTTATCTGCTTCAAAGCATCTGCTTTAAAACAAAGCTAATGTAGGGGAAAGGGTTTTAATGTGTAATGAAAAATGATGGCGATAGGTACAGGTGAAGGTTAACTACATGTGCTAATCTTATTAATTAAATATCTGACTCCAATTTATAAGGTTGTTGTAAGTGATTTCAGACACTGTACTTTCATTAAACTGTACTATACTCTCCTCTCAGTATTTACTGATTACTATTATATGCCTAGCTTTATATATAGCTCTTGAGCTGTAATGTAATGGGGGTTTAAGGGTGTCCCGTATAACTGGTGTCAGAAGCTATTATTTAAATTTAAATGTATTATAAAACTGCTCTCTGAGGATTTGGTCTCATGGTGTTATAAATACATATTTCTTTCATACAACCTTTTCCATTAGTTTCTAGAGCTTTCATAACATTGATAACAGCAATTAGATTTGTGAATTACAATAGTTCTGGGGAAAAAAAGGCATCATTTTATGCTCTCTATTCTACTGAAATCTTTTACTTTAAAGATTAAATATTATACCCTTCCATTGGCTAATCATTTTTTGGCTTGGCTGAGGAAGAGAGCACAATACAAATTTCATTGATGCAATTGACATATCAGAAGATAACAGATGGTACCATATTTTTATGTGAATAGCACAAAATGTAGATCAAGGGGAAACTAAAAAGAAACGCATACTGCAATAGTTTTGTAAAGGCTAATAACCTCTTTAAAACATTAAATAGTTCTTTACAAAAACAGTAAGCTGGGCTACTATGAATACTATGAGAAATTCTGCAGAAATATTACACTTTCTAATCCCACTCTCTCCCAATTCCTATCATAAAAGTTGCAGAAATAGATGAAAAATAGCAGTGATGCCATAGTGTTCAACCTAATGATTTATCCATCTTTATATACAGCCCACTCTCAAAGGTCTCCATTTGACATTTGCGTGCTGCTTTATGACTCTTCAGAGATGAGGGATTGTCTCAGTAATGGTGACACGGGAAAAGACACGTGCCTTTAGGCTATCTGTATGAAACCTTTCTTCATGCTTTTCCTGCCTCAGAGTATGTACACTTTGCCCTTCTCCTGTGTGCATGTATGTGTCGAGAATACGAGTGTGTGTGTGTGTGTGTGTGTGTGTGTGTGTGTGTGTGTGTGTGTGTGTGTGTGTGTGTGTGTGTGTGTGTGAAATCAGCTCATTTAATAATGCCCTGTAAACCTGTAAATGATTTATCATCTCAGAACTATTTGTATTCAGCTTATGATTTTTTTTTTCTCTAAAGATACACTATGCATAACATACTCTAAAATGTATTACTTGTACTTAAGTTTGGTCACTTTTATCACTAATTGCCCAAAGACATGCATGGTTTTACAAATGTATTAAATTCTGATAAAATTGTATTTAATTAATAGTGATTTATCAATTCAACAAAATCAATTCATGTTTTTTTTGGACTACCCAGTTTGTTCTACCCAGGGATCCCAGCTTCCACCGTAGCATAGCACTTAAGCGATGAGTACCTAATATGCTTACCTACAATTAATGTGCAATCAGTTTCTCCAAGTAATTTCAGGCTCAATGCCTGAAATCTGAAGTCTTTCTAGATATATTTGTCCTATACTACTTCACCCAAAATAAGCACTTTCACTGGCAAATCTTGCATCCATTGCTAACACAATAAAAAGCTCAGTTGTGTGAATCTATTAATTTTGCAGGTTTTACAAGATTACAATTTTACAACATTGTAACATTTATGCATTATCCTTTCCCAGTAAATGCCAAGCATTTACAGTTAAAGTTATGTGTGAAAGCGGCTAAGGCACACACTTAACATTTTCAAGCTTTGGTCAGCTTTCTTACTCATTCTGTGATTAAACACAAACCACATGTACCAGTATGGAAATGAACCCCATTAATAGTAACACAGTGGCTCTTTGTACCTAGAGGCCTGTAGCAGTGGGATGTGTTGGTTAAGGCCAACTTTTCAGGTCTCACACCAGAAGACCTGTGTGCCCAGTATTAGTACACAGGCTGAGGGTTGAGGTCAGTTTGTGGTTGATTATTATTCTGTGCAGCTGAGCTGAAAGTCCCCTGCCTGCTGTAAGCTGCTGCTGTCAGGTCAGCATGATCACTTGCTCACTCCCACAACCGCATGGTAAGACCAGGCCAGTCTGCTGTGAAGGCCCAGTGTGTGTGGGTGTGAGACTTGAGCTATGTTTTGTGAATGATTCAAGGTAAGGCTGTAAGCTGATGCTTTGGCAGACTTGTACTTTAAATATTAAAAAAATATGCCTTTGGTTATTAATATGAAAAAAAAATATATAATGACAAAAGTAGATTCAAAAGCCTCATGAACTCTCTTCTGCACTGAAGTGTGATGTTCAATCCCTGCTTTTATAAAGGTTCTAAGATTTGATAATCTGTGTGTGTAGGTGTGTCTACAAGGTCAGGATTTTTTTTGGCTGTGTTTTCCACTCAGAACTGATTTATTTAAAAATAAGAGATTAAATCTACTGAGTTTAAGGACATCATAAATTAGCTGCATGATGTCAGTGGCAGGGGTTCACAAGGAGAGTAAGACAAACATGCCTGTGATCATATGGTGGTCAAGGCTATAAATAAATGAAAAATAAATCAGTGTAACCTTGCCTCAAAGAAAGATTGTTTTGTTACTGTTTTACTGCACTCTGTTCTAGTGTCATTTCTTTACAAGCGTTTAATGTTACAAACAGCAAAAAGTCAAAACAGGCAGTCAGCAATTCTACATCTCTTTCTCTCTCTCTCTCTCTCTCTCTCTCTCTCTCTCTCTCTCTCTCTCTCTCTCTCTCTGTGTCTTACTCTCTCTGTCTCTCTTTTCACACACAGAAGATACAATATACTGTTTAGAAATGAAATCCTATAGGTACAGAGAGTGTTTCATCAATGCTAGCATATTTTGCTTCTGCCCTGATTGAATAATTGATGTCCCACACACTCTTGCTGAGACAGGAGCAGTAAGCTTTACAGAAATTTACTTTCAGGGTAAAAAAAAAAAAAAAAAAAGAAATTTGATTGAAACGTAAAAAAAATATAATAAAATAAATTAATAAATAAAGTAAAACATAAAGGCCCTTTGAGACACATTTGCAGTCATGCAAAGTAGTTTGCGAACTCCCTGGGATTATCCAAATTTCTGCATGAATGGCTCCTAAACTGTGACCTGATATTCATCAGTCATAGTAATAAGTATAGACAGTCCAATTTAATACGCCCACACACACCCACACATACGCACACCATTTTTATTGTGCAATAACTTTCTTGAACAGATGGTTTTAACAGTATCTCCTTTGTTGTTGGTGAGCTCGGCATTTCATTTAGCTACTAATTGATTTACTTGTATATTGACTCATTTCTCTATACAATATTATTTTAGTTAATCTATATTTCAGACTTCTTATTTAAACAGCCTGTTTTAGACCACACTAATGAATTTCAACAAGGAAAAAAGAAGCCTGGCATGGATGTTTATAAAAAAATATATGCAGGTTTTACTGTTTGAGCATGTTGTTAAAGAGACACGATCAATACAGAATAAACTCAGTAGTATGTAGAGCAAGATATACTACAAGACATACTTGGTGAACCTGTGTCTTGTATTTCCTGTTGTAAGATTGGAATAAAAAATATATGATTCTTTTTCATTTCCATCTCTAAATAGTCATGTTAAATTGGCAGATAACACTATTAATCTTAATACTATCATAATGAACTTATAATAAGAAAAATGTAATACATTGACTTATATTTAAGATGACACTTATTTGCAGTGTGGCTTATGCATCGCAAAGTGAGCTAGATCTGTCTTGAAATCAGCTGTGCAGCGTAGAACAGTGGGCAATAAAACAACAAAAGAAATGAGCTTTTGAGTAAAACCTCATTTACTATTGCACAGCAACATCCAGATAAAGTGAGTAGCAAGTTATCTGAACTCAGTTTGCTTACGCTTCATTATTCTTCATCATCCTTTCACTCATCTTCAGTAACCTCTTCATCATGTTCAGGGATACGCTGGGCATAAGGCAGGAGAATGTCAAACTTGCTGATACGTTTTGTGGCATTTTTCTTCATAACGTCAAAAATGAACTTAAATTACTGTCTTTGTGGATTGTTAAGGATAAGAGCAATACATTATTTGGATTTTTAAAGGGTCTACTTTTTTTAATACACTCATAATAACCGCATCACAAACCGCTGTGCTTTTGTAAAATAAAGAAAACAGACAGGGGGTGCTCTGTGCCGTCTCTGTCAGCTCTCTTCACAGACATAAATAAAATAACCTGAATATCAGTGAATACTTGCCTCACAGACATAATTAATATATAAATAGAAAGCTTAAAATGTCGCCTTTTAAATAAACCAACAAAATTCACAATTCACAAATATTTTCTGATTATGTAATCCTTAGAAGAGGTACAGCTTATCAGGTATCACCTCATTAACCGTCTGTGTGGACCCCTAGCAAAGGTTCCGTTTGGTGTCCTGATGATTTACGTAAAACCATAATTACTTTAAAACATTTACAAGAATATTTTGCCTTCATGCTCTATGATGAGTATGGTTTCACTAATGATAAACATACACATTCATATTTGTCCATGCCTATGCTGATTAGAGTATCAAAAAACAAAAAATAATTAATTTAAGATTCATTTTGAACTTGAGTAAAAAAGTATAGTCAATATTTTAACTTTTACCAGTATTTTAAAACATTTTAAGTGAAGAATGTGTGTATTTTTGGCACCTCTGGAGAATGTACATGCTCGTGCTCATTCACATTCACAGGACAATTTATCATAATGATCTGCTTACTTGTATGTTTTTTGACTGTGGAAATCTGAGGAAATCTATGTGAATATAAGAAGAACATGCAAATAAAAGTAAATTCCCCTTAATTAATTGTTTTACAGTGAGTAAATTGAGCTCAGGTTTAAATTAGGGAACCTAGAGCACTATGTAAGCAACAATACCCATTTCACCGCACCTTTTTTCTCGAGATTGTTTTATTTTCAATAACCCTACAAATCCAAGTCAAGTGATACTTAAATTCCCCACAGACCAGAACAAGCAAACTTTTGACTTCTAGCACTCCTCCTAATTCTTCCTGTTTACGTTCTCATTTCATAGTATATAAAGTCTAAAGGTTTAACAGTATCAACTTTGCAAAGTCTTGACAGGTACCATAAGTTCTGAGACATTTAATCATTACCTACGTTTTGACCCTTTGCCTTGTTTGTCAGTTTACACTTTGAATTATCCAGTGGCTTCATTATTTTATTTCTGATCATGTTTTGACCTTTGATTGTCTCACTCTTCTAAATATTTAATTGTATTATGTTTATTTATTCAGATTTGCATGCTTGGATTTTTTAATAATGTCTCTTGATCCAATGCGTTGAGAGACATCTCTTGAAGAATCTGGTTTGTTATGGCAAGTTTTACACCATAATGCATAATACTGTTCTTAATACTGGCACGTTTTAGCTCACAGTCATGTTGCATGTCCCAGCCTGATTATTAAATCAATGAGAGCCACTCTGATATTGTGCTGTACACCTTGATACACACCATGAAGCAGCAAAGTGGCTTTACGTTCTTAAAATCCTGTTTTTTTTTCATTGTTGGTATGTAGTGTTTACTTTTACCAAACATAATGCTTAGGTTTATTTATAATGTTTAGGTTTATAGGCATGAATCATTGTTGTGGAACATGTATGAGGTTTTTGGGAAAACTGATAAGGGATGCAATGTGTGGTTTATTCTGTGCTACCTTCCCAGTGTCTGTCATTTAACTCTTAATTAGCACAGACATAAGTGAAAAAAGCCCCTGCAGATGAATATTTTACTCTGGTATTCTTTCTTACCTGCTTGGAGTAGCTACAATGTATCCGTCACATTGATCAATATATGAAAGAATCTCATAAGAGGAGTGATGATTTCCTAAGACTTCTAGATTTTGATCTAATAGTCCATGTCTTCATGTTTCTCAAATATCTAGTATCCTGGTTATTAAAGGACACTGCACCACATTACATATTGCAATAAATGTCTGGTGCAAAAAGCACCAGACACCAGAATTGTGCGTTATAACAGATCAGGGATAGTTCTGAATCATTAAAATACTGAGTTCTAGGGCTAATTATCCCACTTTTTTTTTTTTTCCAAATAATTTTACAATTTCAGTGTAGGGACCAGGATAAAAACATTTTTGTCCTATTGAAGTTTATAAGGGGTCAAGCACATGCCTGAATTATCCTGACATCTCCGGGTACAGGTAAGTAGTTTCAATCTATTTTTAATATTAATGATTCTTATAATTAAACCAATTATTTTTTTATGACTTACAGATCAGACCTCGTTTTTGTAGTTATTATTCATGAAATATATGAAAAAAAATATTCTTTTTTAGAATTGTGCAATTAATACTTGTTCCAAAATCATATATTAGGCACAACATCCATAACAACAGTGGATCCAACAAGCTGATTGTGCCGGTTACCAAAAAAAAAAAAAAAAAACATTTATAGGAGCAATGCACGTACTGTATTTTAGCATCTGAACTTGGTTCAGTGCTATTAGAACTGTAAATTGTGCTTTTGTGAGGAAAAAGCTAAAGAGGTTCCAGGCCATGCACCAAACACCACATAAATGTTCAGTGCAGGGAATATTAACCTAAAGCACCTGATATCCTGTGTAAAATATGGTGGTGTATCAGCGGTGCACTGCAGCTAGTGGTGCAAGAGCTCTTGTGAAGATTGATGGCATAAGATTGATGGCATGGTTCATTCCTAAGTACCCAGATAATGACCTCAAACAGATGTCCAAATCAGTTCCTTGTTGCAGGAGCTTTGCAGTGGTCATTTCAGTATCTGGATTTGAACCTGCTTTAAAATCAGTTATCTAAATTAAAGAGGGCATGTGACATCCACAAACTTAAACATTTAAACAGACTCATGAACTCAACAACCCTCTCCAATTGTCTCCAGACTTGTCAAATTATTCTAAATAGTACAGGTTTTAGTGGAAAAGTTAATTTATGGCATGTTGAACATTTTCGAATCAGTCTTTTTAATGCACTCTTTAAGAAAATATTTGGTTTGAAAGACTGAACATTGTTGCACATACTGATTGTTTAAATTCAAAATAGTAATTTCATTCATAGTAAATACATAAATAGTGATTTCATATCATATTCAGGAGTTAAATAAAAATGACGTTTAGCACAACCCTATACAAACCTATAAACCCTACCAATATGATTTATTTAGCTGACCTTAGTTTTCAGTGTATGGTGAACAAATAGAAACGTATTCAAAAACTATGTAGTGGTTCATCTCCCTTGTGTTAAAAGGCTTGTGGTTTATGTTACACTTTTCTCTTCTATATTTTTTTTATAACAGATGGTAGGGATGATTTAAAGAATACTTGTATTCCTGCTTGGAACTGCACTGACAGAATTCTAGCATAAGAAAGATGAAAAACATCATATAAGTACCTTTAGTGTGACACCAACCGACGTTCTACAATAATGACTACAGAATACAGACAGTTGTTGACTACAGAACCGAATAAACTTTAAGGCAGATGCCTTCAACATGCTCTCATTGACTAAAAACTCATTTGCCCATTCATTTTCTTCTGCATGTAACTAAGTTCATTCCCTGAATTAATCTCATCCTCTGGTGGTTGTATTGAAATTCATTAGCCTCAATCCGTGACTAGTTTACACAAAGAATATTTCCTTGTCTGAAATGCTGTCTGATGTTTGCAACAGATGAATCTGATGCACAAAGGGAGGAGCCAGACATTAGCACTCAAACCAGTCTATATCACAGTATGGTGCCTGAATACTCTACTTGTGAGGCATCATATGTAACTACATGTCATTGCATATACCATGTACCATATCACTTTTTGCATGTTGTCCACCACCATATATTTTCTTTCAATAATACTTTGTGCACAAATTTCAACTCTAATTCATTTCCTGCACAGATTTGACAATACCATTCATTTTTGTGCATCACATGGTAAATACAAAGCTCATTTCATAAATTGAAGAAACTCATTCCATGCACAAAACTGGTACATACAAAGTGCATGCAAGACGTAACATGCGATTTGCGGTTCAGAAAATGAGTTGGAGCGAAATCTGACCAACAGCAAGTACACTGACATTTTGGCTATACAATTTTAAACCACTGGATGTAATACCAATTTAAAAAGTTGGAATGATAGTATTTAAACGACCCTGTGCGCATTAAATGACCCGTCCTTTAAGACCTTAGTCTCAGCATATGTGTACTTCAATATAATATTGAGATCAAACTGGGAACACTTCTTTTTTTCTGTTGATTATCATTACCTCATTGGTACCAAAGAAATACAGTAGTAGCAACACTGCCTGAGTAAATCATGTGACAGTATCAAAATAAGTTTAATCAGGTAAGTACAATTTATGGGTCCTGTAGTCCGGTTGCAGTTGTTGCTTCTCACTACATTATTTAAAGCGCAGAATTGGGTCATTGTTAGCTTAGCCCCTTCAGCACAATAACAGATGTATTGTTCGAGTATACAAATATATGTATTTTGTAAGCTGGCGAATTCTTTGTTATTGTGCTTGGCTGGTACAATCCTGATATAAATTAAATGATTCATGAGCAGACTGTCTGTACCTGACTGTGTAACATATGGTAGTGGTGACTTATTTAGCCTGTGGGATAGGCTTCAGAGCAATGTGAGAAATACAGCATTGTCCTGTTATTTCCCGTAGCTATGGTCAATTGAAAATGCTATGGGGCGATTTACGTACAGAAACACACTATCTCGCACACACATTGAGAATGCCTGAGGGTAGAGAAGCATGTAATTGGTTAAGCAGACTACTGGTACAAATAAAATATTTATTTTATTATTTCAGGTAAGTATTGAATGGAGAACTGCAGTTAGCTTGACCTTTCATACAGTTCAAGAGCCGCAAAAGTTTTCGTTCTGTCATTTGTCATAGTGTTTTATTTGTACTTTAATTGGATAATGTATGCTTAATCTTTTTATTCCTAGATTCTCCTGTAAAGGTGCTATGAAAACAATGTCAACTCCAAGAACTAAGCTCTATTTGTATGTATAATATATCTTGAAAGAGACAGAGGGTTTAGCCCTGCTATCCCATTTATATCAGCCAGCTTTAGTATTTTCTCAGAACAAGAATATGTGAGATTTTTACACAGAGGTTGTAGGTTTGCATTTCATTATCTGCATTATAAGCAACGCAAGAGTTTGTTTCTAAATCTATGCAGATTTGATGCATAAATTATCCTCTGTTTTACATTTTGAAGCTTTGTAATCACCCTGCTTTTCAGGCTACCAGTAACCATGAGATATATCATGGAATATTTATCATATTATATTAGGGTTATTCAACAAAAAATTTCAACTGAGTGTTCAACTATGTACAACAACTTACTGATTGTCTAGATAAGCCCCTATATGAATGATGACAACAATTTTATTTAATGAAAATTAAATTACAGCTTTAAATAAGAAATTTCGAAGTTGCTTTGCACTGGGATTTACACATATTACAAATATTCTGGTTTTATTGTTGATTAGCACTGTCAGTTTGTTAATCAGGCCAAGACAAGTAATTAAAATAGGTCAATATATGCACATGAAAACATTAGCCTTTCTGGCTTATTTTAACTATAGCCATCAGCTGTCATTTATATAAATTAACATTTACATTTACATTTGCGGCATTTAGCAGACGCCCTTGTCCAGAGCGATGTACAAAAGTGCTTTGAATCTCTAGAAATGAATAAATCTACACTGGTACACTAGATTATAAATGATTATGTACATGATTGGCCAGTTGTACTGGTACAGTATTTTTAAATTTTTAGAGCTGGCCTGATAAATCTTTTTGGTGGGTCTCAATCTTGGACTGCCAATTGTTCACATCGTTGCAATATCTTGACTAAGGTGACTTGATTGTTTAGAAACAAAAAGACATTTGTTTCATTATTTTTGTTCTTAACATATTATTAGGCCTAAGGTTTAGAGAGAGAGAGAGAGAGAGAGAGAGAGAGAGAGAGAGAGAGAGAGAGAGAGAGCAAAAGACACTGACAACCTGAGAGATGGCATATTACAGCTGAATTCTCCAATGAATGCTGTTTGTTAGAGTTAGCCTTGGTTTTCAGGCCATGTAGCCATGTTATGATGCCACACTATCATGCTTTGGCTTGCGCTGAAATATTTTTTCTGAAACACAGATCATGTCTAGCATCTTACATAAAAATGAATATGTTACTTTACAGACCAGTTCTCTGTCAAAAACTATGAAATTGGCTGCCAACTCATCATGTCTCAAGCCATCTACTTGCGTCAGCTGAGCCTATAGTATATGAATAGAATTCAGAACCAGTTGAAGTATATGTGGGAAATATCTGGAAAAAATATCTGGATCAGCAGCACATAGTTGACAGGCAAATCATGCTGAAATATCTGAGACCACCCAAGTGAAAGGTTGACATTATAAATAGCTGTACATCAGAAAGACAATATAGAATTTTGGGACATGTCAAACACTTGAGGGGACTAAAAGTATTTTTAATGGTGATGCATGATGGTGGAAATATGCTTTGTGTAGTATTTGCCAAAGCTCCAAGTTTAAATTTAGAGTCGGGAATGAATGCCTTGTAACTTGGAACTTAGAAGAAAAAATCCTTCCACATGGGATAAAGCCCATGTGCATCCTATTGTGCATTGCTTTGCTATTCGACTTGCACCTCTCTGACCCGCACCTGCATCATCTCACACTCCAGAGAAGCTCTGGCAATGGTAGCAACAAACAAACAAACAACCAAAGGCTGATGAATGGGTCCGGGCATGAGAGGTAGGATCGAAGCGATTGATCCGCGTCCCACTGTCTCACCGGCGCTTTTAGCCTCTGTCAAAGCTTTGCTAGAGGGAGATGGATTCTGTCGTCTGAAGTACTGGATTAATGGCGCAGAAGTGACAGCTGGGCCCAGCACTGTGTCCAGCCCCTTGGGCTGTAAGTGTATGTGTGTGTGACTGTGTGTGAGTGTTGGGGGCGTATTGACAGTACATCAGAAAACTGTAGACTTCTACTGCTTTATCACCATCCACTGTATAGGCGGTTGTTTGGAAAAGACAGTAACCATTGAGTGTAGCTGGCTTTATCTAGCTGTATTCTCAGAAGTGGGTATTTGAGGAAATGCGATAATTACAATTGAAATTTAAATTTAAAACCAATCAAATGTGATACATTTAAGAGGGTCACACTTTAAAGCTGACTTAGCCATCAATGAGCAAAGTATAGTTGTGAGAGATGTGCAACAAGGTCAGAGGCATTACCTTGTTCTTTTTCTAATTTTCATTCAGAGGCAGTGACACTTTTTTCTCATATATTTGAATTCAAAGACCCACCTCCTGTAAAAAGAACATAAAAGAGCTGTGAAGGTCACAGGCTTAAGAGCTGTGGGGCAAACCATTCATTCCAATTCCTTTGCCTGAGTTCCAACGTGCTACAGACAACTTTTTTTTTGTTGTGTCTTAGAGAGGCACAGCGTGGTTAACATTCCTAAAATGTGAGTTTCTCTCTCTCTCTCTCTCTCTCTCTCTCTCTCTCTCTCTCTCTCTCTCTCTCTCTCTCTCTCTCTCTCTCTCTCTCTCTCTCTCTCTCTCATCTTCTATTCTCTAAGCTTCAGAAATTTCTGCAATGCCACACAAAACTCATGTTTTTTCCCAAAATATTCCCCATCAGCTCCGGAAGACAATAGGGTGTGTGCACTTGCTCACAGAGTAATGAGGACAAAAATGTGAGCAGACAGCAGCGGAATTAACAAGAGCCTCTTGCTCTCCCCCCTTGCCTCTCGCAACATTTCATCTTCTCTTCCCCTTTTCTTCACTTGCATGAATTCTATGTTGCTGATATCTAATTAAAATAAGAACACCATGCATCTGCTCCCTCACTTATCTGGCGATGACAGTAGCACACTTGGCTGTCTTATCTTTTCATTCCAGCAGATATCGTGCTCCTGGTGGCACACCACAGAGCACTCAAGAAAAAATATGGGGGAAGCATATAGCAGTGGCTGATCAGCATCTTGATTTCGTGAGTGGCTTGAAAACCAAGTCCAACCCAATCGAAACATTTTGACAGCACACTAACTTACTGTGTAGTCATTACAAGATATAATAGTACTAAGGGTTCTTCTCAGGAAAAAGGTGGCCATGTACAACAAATATTTTGTAAAGTACGAGCAGGAA
The DNA here is from genome assembly GCF_014805685.1 of Silurus meridionalis. Classification (NCBI taxonomy): domain Eukaryota; kingdom Metazoa; phylum Chordata; class Actinopteri; order Siluriformes; family Siluridae; genus Silurus; species Silurus meridionalis. The sequence goes on along the minus strand of NC_060884.1, from coordinate 17,521,115 downwards.
AATGACTTAGAAAAGCATGACCTACTCCATAGATAAGACAGAGATGAAAGTACTGGAAAATGGAGGAATCTCAAAGTGGTTCACAGGCAGGAACAAAAAGAAAGAGTGCAGGAAAAGAGACAGATTGTTTCATGTTTTGGGTAGAAGCCCAGAGGCCGAGGAAACTTTTTCTCCTGTCCTGAATCGGTCCATTAATCTATGTCGGAGTCCAAGCCAGATGTAGGAAAGGTGTGTGCAGAGAGAAAAGGTTTCATTCTGATGTAGTCCTCAGTGGGGAAACTCCATATCTCAGAGCTCATCAATCTAATCTTTTATCTAGCTTGCTTTAAAAGGGTTATCTGAGAAACAAAGACAATAACCCCCATTCTTTGTCTTGACAAGCACACGCCAACAGTTTCTTTCTTTGCTTTGTTTATTTGTACCCTTCGTTGTTACATTGTTACATTTGTACATAAAACATGTGTAAACTGTGTAAAGCTCAACAATAAATATGAATAGTTAAAATATTCAAACTACGATCTGATTAAATATGCTTCAAAAGACCTTGGCAAAAATGGGTCTGAGCTTTTCTTAACTATTATTACTTCACAAGCAGCCTTGTAAATGTAATAGTCAGGTTTCCTGGAATGATACGTTCTACCTGTTGAAATGTGTGCTTGGTCCAAAAAAGATAAACCCAAGGACATTCATATTCAGCAAGACATTGTATCCCTTATCGCCACTACTCTCTCTCTGTTACACTTTAAACATTCTGCTCTAGTGTCCATATGCAGACTGACTGATGACTAACAGCAATACTGTATTGATATTCTGCAAGCAACTTTTAAATAAAGGTCTAAAGTGTCCAGTTTAGTCTCCAGACATATTTGTGGAATTTATTTACAATGTGGAGAAAACTAGTTGTTGATAGAGTGCCATTCAAATCATGCATTAATATAATTATTTCTTATATATACATATTTTAACCTAACTATTAGGGTTGCACAATCCAGTGCCTGTCCCAATTCTGGAATAATGAGGAGGGCCACGTTAGGAAGGGCATCCAGCATAAAACGGACCATATGAAAAATGGGGATCACAAGAAGATTCATATTGAACAGTCATATTTTATGTTTACTAATACCTAGAGTGCAATGTTGTAGAAATAGACACTGTATGGAAAAACGTTTGTGGACACTAAACCTTCACAACCATATTTGATGTCCATACATAAAGAGATTGCATGCCAAGGTTCGAGTGAAAAATATTGACTGGTCTATACAAAGCCCTGACCTCAATCCCAGTAAACACCTGAAAGATAAACTGAACAATTAGACACTAGTCTCATCTGCACCTTCAGTCCACAACCTCACTAATACTCTTTTGACTGAAAGGACTAATCTAGTGAAGAACCCTCCCCAAAGACTGGGGGATATCATTTGAATCTAGAATGAGATATTAGACAACCATATATGCTATAGTCAGGTATCCACAAGCGTTTGTCCCTTTATTCTGTATTATCTGAGCTCACATAATGAAATCCCAGTCCAGTTCTATTCCTGAACATGTTTCCAGTGCACTATCTAGCAAGCTTAAACTAAAAACAAAATCTATGTTACTTTTTTCTCATTAGAGTAGTGTAGCTCTCTTATGAGACAAGATTTTGCAGTCTTGCCATTTATTCAGTGTTTAAGCCTCATATTATTTTTTTTCTCACCCATTAGTGTCTTTTTTTATCTTCAAATTGTGCCTTTGGATATTGTTGTTATAGGCAATTAGGCTGATTAACTTTTTATTTCACAGCACTTTGGAAATGGGACTTGGTGCCTTAATAAACACAAACATAGAATGCATTTATAATTTGTTTCTGAAAAAGACAAACTGTCAAATAATAATCGGCCAATACTCATTGTACTATACACATACATGTACATACTTTGCTGTTATAAATAATTTACATCTTTGTAAAGGTACGAAGTCCCATGTTCAACTGTACAAATAAATTAAATATTACTTTACTGAACTAGTATCTGGCAATATAAATGCATTAAAAAATGAAGCCTGTACTACATTTAAACTGTCTCCACCTAAAATAATTTACACAAATGAGACAGACAAGCACACTGAATAATGTTGCATACTGACTCTATGTCTTAGATATAGTTTTTTCTTATCATGTTAGCTTCCGAGAGATCTGACGTAAACATTGGTCATTAGCATCAAGTGGTTTATTAGAGACTTTTCACAACCTGAAATGATTTGTGTTTAGGTGGTGTGAGGACCTACACCGATCAGGCACAAGATTATGACATTGTAAAATTATTACCTGTGAAGTGAATAACAGTGATTATCTCTTTAGCATGGCACCTGCTATTGGGTGGGATATATTAGGCAGCAAGTGAACATTTTGTCCTCAAAGTTATTGTGCAAATGTAAGGATTTGATTGAGTTTGACAAGTTCCAAACTGTGATGGCTAGACGACTGGGTCAGAGCATCTTTAAAACTGCAGCTCTTGTGGGATGTTCCCAGTCTGCAGTGGTCAGTATCTATCAAAAGTGGTCCAAGGAAGGAACAGTGCTAAACTGGCAACAGGGTCATGGGTGGCCAAGGCTCATTAATGTGTTTATGTTGAAGTTGCTGTAACATGTAGCACAAGTTGTCTGAAGAAAAAACATAATGATTTTAGAAGCATCATTTATTTGTTTTTTGCATGGTAAATTGCTCATTGCTAGTGCCAGGAGAGTGTTTTTCTAATTATCTTTGTTGAATAATATTTTCTTACCACTCAATAAAAAAGCACTGCTTGTAGGAAAGACCATGGTTTATGCCCAGCCACTGAGCACATACTTTAGTAAGTCAATCAGAAGAAGTAATTGCCACTAATAGCTGTCTCTCTTCACTCGACCTGTGAGATTTCGTTCTACTCCCATCGCCACCGGCCTCTGACGGCGTGTTGTCTCTCATGAGTCCTCTGTCACCAGAAATAAATTGCCTTCCCTCTGAACAGGTCACAACAACAAGCGATGTCATTATTTTCACGGCAATTGATCACACCTTTGGAGAGAAAAGTCAATAGTCTACATAATTGTTAGTGGTCTCAAGCCTCTAGTTCGCTGTGCTCCGTTTGTAAGTTGTTCAGCTTATCTTTTTGCATTTCATGTATAACGTTATCTTTTGTAAAAGCAGCTTGTAGATAAAGGGCTACTGCACCTTTATATGTGTGATGTGTCACCCTCTGACTGCCTGTGTACATTTTTTGTAAACTGTGAGCTATTTTAAACCATTTGCTTAAACTGTGATTTATTTTCTGTTATGTGGCATTGCTTGTCAACCCTTCGCACACACACAGCCACACACAGCCGCACACACACACACACATATGTATATATATATATATAGTGTGTGTGTGTGATTGTGTATGCACAGAGCATTTCCATGTCAATATGTCAATATTATTAACAATCTAATGCAACCACCTGTTTGTCAGGGAACATAAATTTTTTTCGCACAAAGCGACACTTGCCAAAAGGCCGTCCCTCATAACCACTCATGCATGAAAACATATTAATGAGATACCTGGGAAATAACACCTATCGATCTCTGCATGGGGTCTAATGGGAAATTTAAAAATGAAAGGCTGCTACACACACACACACACACACACACACACACACACACACACACACATACACACACATACACACACACACGAATACATACACACACACACACATGAATACATACACACACACACACACAGACACATCACGTCTCAAGTTATTAAGTACATCAGTAGTCTTAAGCCAGCGTGTTGAGATTCCTGTTTGGTCATATAAACTCGAGGTATTGAATACAAATATTGCTGTCCTGTGTTCCCATGTGCCTTATAATCCCACTTTCCTCCTATAGCACATGTACTGGCATCGGAATTACTAAAACATAAGTTATGTTCTACGACATACAAACTCAAATCTGGATTTCAAATCAAAATTTAGTTTTGTCAAAAATGAACATCTTAAAGTAGTGGATGTGGTTGTTCACACCAATCATCATGCAATTCTCCAGTCTTACATAATCTTCTGCTCATGACAGGGTCAGTAGACGGATTTTAAGATGGTGTATAGAAAATCAGGTGGATTTCACTGTAATTCACCTGTAATTGGACTGGATACAGCTATTCCTGTCTGGCAACTCTGACATAGACTTGACAGTGCAAAGAGTCAGACTTGATCAGTTGGGAAGTGATAGACAGTTTGCTGTTTTAAGCTTATTAAGCTGTATGTCATTTGCTCTCTGTGGAGGTGGTGCTACATGTGTGGTAGAATATTAAACATTCCAGTTTTCTGAGTAAATCTTTCGGATTTATGAGTCGATGCGCTGCTAAAAGCATAATTACACTTCATTTTTTAGCTTTTACTCTTACTGTGTTAGCTTACTTCAACATGTCTTTTATGATCATTAATTCTGCTTTGGGTTACTGGAGAAAGTCCAAGTCATACACAGTATAGGCTTCCAAATTTTCTTCTGAAAAGCATATGCAATATCTGCAAACATTAAATGTTTATATTTAGATTCAGCTATTGAGGTTGTCATAATAAATCAATCAATATAACTTTGATTAGTAGATGCACTTGCAGGTAATAACTGACAGAACACTATTAAAGCTTTTTGGCTATTACGTTATGTGTGTTAACCTATGTAGCCATTATTTTCTGTTTAAAATTAGCTTTGAATATAGTTGCCAATTAGCATTGCCACATGGAATGCAGCTATCATTTATTAAATACACATATATGGCAGGTGTACATTGTTGTTATTCTACCTCCTATAGCTTGTTATTCTTCCTCTACTAGCTAGGTTTTATGTTTCTAGGTGAGTGGTTGAATGTTTTAAGATTTACAGTATATGGAAGTATACTTGTAGCGAAACACATTTGGGAAATGATCCAAACAGGGTCATTGCTACAGCAAGGCTAAATGTCTGAAACAGCTTTTCTTCAATATCTCCCTTTCCTGTAGATTTTAACATTTTTTGAGGCATAAAAATTAGTAAGAAAAAAGGCTACACTTTGCAGTGGAGACATGCTCATCAATGCCATTGGGTTTGCGACATTTCTTATTCCTATTTGCCTTATATTTGATTTGACTAATTTTTAACACTTTTCAAATTCAGTATTTTACATCAAGCATTTCAATTTAAATTAAGCCTTTAATTCAAACTATAATTTTTATATCTATATCTCTCTGTCCTGTGTTGTATAGAGTACTTTTTTCTGTCAGTTCTATTTTTCTTGCAGAAAGGAACAATTCATGTGTAGGCTCAATCTCTGATTTTATTTTTGTTACCCAGACAACCTGTTATTTAGAAAATTGAACTAATGCCAATATTATAGTCTGCAACTCTATATGTACTGTTCTCTTTTATTATTATAAAACCTGAAAGTTTAATATTTTTAAATGACAATGATTAAAATTACAATGATAAAATACACAAATTTTTTTGTATAGTCACTTCTGGACACTATGTACTTAATGCTATTGTTGCTGAATGAACGTAAATCTCCAGAAACACACTTCAAAATCTAGTGCAACATCATACCAGAAGAGTGGAGGTTATACTGTATATGCATATTGAATTAAGTATTGAATATTAAACAATAATTTTCCACTTAAAATATACTTTGCTTTGGAATGGAATTTGGTTTAGACATACTATATATACTGTACAATAACACAGTAACTGTACTGTCCATTATATTAATAATGTTATTATTAATATTGTAAATACAGTTTTCTAGGGAAGTAGTTAGAAAGAGTGAAGTCACAACTCTTAAGTACCGTAATTTCCGGACTATTAAGCACACCCAAATATAAGCCGCACCCACTGAATTTTACAAAGGTTTTTTCATTTTGAACATAAATACGCCGCACCTGTCTAAAAGCCGCAGGTGTCTACACTGAAACTAATGAAATTTACACAGGCTTTAACGAAAGACTGAAAGTGCCTGTTACAAGGCTTGTGTCTAAACAGTAGCCTACCAAGAAAGTCATTGTTCACTGTCTTCCTCCTTCCTTTCACAACAATTTTTCTTTTGGCATCGTCGTGTGTTTAAAAATCACCATCAGTGAAGCTTTTCTCCCGATGCCATGCAGCTCAGAACACAGGTGAAGTGCGTTTTTTCATGCCCGGCTGTTTTCAGCGTGACGAATGATTCACTTTTCCTGTTGACAGGAACCTGTTCGGCAATTTCATTGGTCTAATGTTATGGGGCTCAGGTTTTTGTCACAAAGCTTGTGAAACCGGGAAAACCCAGGAAAAATCCATAAATTAGCCATTTCATTGTTTAAGTCGCGGGGTTCCAAGTGTGGGGGAAAAAGTAGCGGCTTAAAGTCCGGAAAATACGGGATGTAGGAACTGAGACAAGTTCTCTGTCTATTTTATATGATGTAATTTATATTTCTATATATCTTTTAGCAAAATAGTTTACACAGAAGACATCCAGATGGGAACCCTTTGAATCTTCAGAGGATTCACAACAGGGTTTCTCTAGGAAATAAAACACATTTTTTTTTCTGTTCAATTTCAGTATTTTATTTTATTTTTTGCCATATTGCCTGGTAGACAAAAATATATTTTCCACTGGTTAGGATTTTAGGCCCTGGAGAGAAAGCTTTACGTGTTCAGTTAATCAGAAGCATACAGTAATTAGTACATGAGAGTGGAATCAACTGATCCCTTTTTAAATTTTGAATGGTTGCATACATGAAAACATATTAAATCTGTTGAAGTATTGCAGCAGTAGATGGTGGACAGATTAGATTTTTTTTTTTTAATCAGACTATCCTAGTTCAGCCTTAGAGTAGATTTAATTTAGCTTATTTTATGAACATTAAAGGATTGTTGTTAATTTTGGATTAATCAAATGGCAAAAATATTACTTACTATATCAGTAGCAACAGTTTGTGTGGCATGAATATTCCATGTACTACTAATAAACTATGCATATTAAACAATCATCTTTTTTTTAATCACCAGAGACATTGAGCAAACAGGAGGGAGTCATGAAGCACTCCCACAGTTACAATAGTTCCTCCAAATCACCTTTCGTGGTCCCTCACAGATGGAACAGCATGCCCTCCAGTTCCTGGAAATGCTGCCACAGACATGAATGACCACAGCTCTCTTAAGAATCCAGCAGTGAGCCTTTCAGCAGTGTGATACAAGGAATAATTAGTCAGTAACATCTGTTCTTGGTGGTTCCTTCAACCACAGCGGGCTATACGATCTCAAACAAGTCAAGCGAGGCTTTAGGTGTATGCTGTAGACTTTATTGCTGTGGATGATAAATTGTGCAGTGTTGCCTGTTAGGGTTTATGGTGTGATTACAGTAATGAATGCCAACCAAGCAGATTTGGGTGCAGAGAACCAAAAAAATCTGATAATAAAAAAAAAAGCCTTAATATTTTCTTTCTTTTTTCTTTTTCTTTTTTTTTTTTAGCTTATCTGCCTTCAGCAATTGAAATTTTACTATAAACCAGGCCAGTGAGAATTGTATATATAAATATATATATATATATATATATATATATATATATATATATATATATATATATATATATATATATATATATATATATATAAAAACATGTGTTAGAGCAGTGGATAACAGAGAATGTGATGTATCATAGAAAGATAGCACAGTAATTGAAATATTGTTTAAAGATACATAAAAAATAATGGACCAGCTTCATCAAAGGAGAGAGTATGAACTTCAAGTCAGCAAATAAAAATAAGGAACATGTTTGTTTCATTCCAGTGTCCTTATCTTACATTGATTGCTGCATGAAGGGTATCTCTTGAGGAAGCGTGATAATGAGAATAGGGAAGAACAGCAGTCTTCACCTTTCCTGCCAACTCATCAGCCTGGCTATCAGTGTACTGACCCATCTCATGGAAACTTGCCTATTAGGCAAAATTGGCTCCCATTCCGATAGGCTATTTACCAATGAAAAAATAAATAAATAATAATAACACACATCAAGAAACTGGGCCAAGAAAAAAAAAGAAACCATCAAATAGTCATTTTCTGCACCTCTCTCTCATTCCCTCTTTCTTTCCCTCTCATGCCCAGAGAACAGATAGGTATCAACTCATTCCGCCACGAGCTTCCATTAACCTGTTCATAGGTTGCAAAGAAAGAAATCTGTCCATTTCTCTTTCATCTCTCTTTCTCTCACTCACACTTTCCTTGTCACTCGCTTTCTCGTTTCCCATCTGTCTCGGTAAGAATCACAAAAGATAATTTCCTTTTCAAATGACTGCGGCCCCCTCAGATGACCCCTGGGCATTGAGGTAATTCAGAGCGAGAAGGAGAGAATGAGACTTGCAGGAAGACTTCCATCGGCACTGCGGCCCAAACGCCACATAACACCGCATTCATTATAGCAGAAAATAAAGCTGATAAGGAAGAACAGATAAGTCGCTGGCCACACAAAGAATGGCCGCATTTAGAGCCTTGATGGGATTTTTTTTGTCCATAAATGATACATTTTCCAGTTACAAAAGCAAAAAAAACCCAAAAAACAAGCAATGTGGTTTTATATGGAGTAGCTGTTTGTTGTTCTTCCACATAGTTGGAGGCACACAAATGTATAGCATGTCTTTGGCTGTGGTAGCATTACATTTTCCCTTCACTTGAACTAGGAGACCCAAACCTTTTCCAGCATGACAGTACCCCTGTACACAAGGCCAGCTCTATGAAGGTATGGTTACAAGGCTTTGAGTCTTAAATTATGAGGGACATGCTATAGAGATCTGACATTAACCCTATTTAACACCTTCGGGATGAACTGGAACACTGACTGCACCCCCAGCCTCCTCACCCTGGACCCTACATCAGTATCTGTATAAGTATCATTAATAATGTGCTAAAGTTAAAATTTCTACAACTAAAACTAGAGGAACATCTTACCAGACAAGTGGAAGTTATTATAACACCTAATGCAGACTAAATGTGGAATAGTATGTACACACACACACACACACACACACACACACACACACACACACACATATATATATATATATATATATATATATATATATATATATATATATATATATATATATATATATATATATACACACACACACACACACACACACACACACACACACACACACACACACAGTGGGTACGGAAAGTATTCAGACCCCCTTAAATTTAAATAACCCCCTTAAATAACTCTGTTATATTGCAGCCATTTGCTAAAATAATTTAAGTTAATTTTTCTTCCTCATTAATGTACACATAGCACCCCATATTGACAGAAAAACACAGAATTGTTGAGATTGTTGCAGATTTATTAAAAAAGAAAACTGAAATATCACATAGTCCTAAGTATGCAGACCCTTTGCTCAGTATTTAGTAGAAACACCCTTTTGATCTAATACAGCCATGAGTCTTCTTGGGAAAGATGCAACAAGTTTTTCACAACTGGATTTGGGGATCCTTTGCCATTCCTCCTTGCAGATCCTCTCCGGTTCTGTCAGGTTGGATGGTAAACGTTGGTGTACAGCCATTTTTAGGTCTCTCCAGAGATGCTCAATTGGGTTTAAGTCAGGGCTCTGGCTGGGCTATTCAAGAACAGTCACAGAGTTGTTGTGAAGCCACTCCTTCATTATTTTAGCTGTTTGCTTAGGGTCATTGTCTTGTTGGAAGGTAAACCTTCGGCCCAGTCTGAGGTCCAGAGCACTCTGGAGAAGGTTTTCGTCCAGGATATCCCTGTACTTGGCAGCGTTCATTTTCCCTCAATTGCAACCAGTCGTCCTGTCCCTGCACCTAAAAAACACCCCCACAGTATGATGCTGCCACCACCATGCTTCACTGTTGGGACTGTATTGGACAGGTGATGAGCAGTGCCTGGTTTTCTCCACACATACCGCTTAGAATTAAGGCCAAAAAGTTCTATCTTGGTCTCATCAGACCAAAGAATCTTAATTCTCACCATCTTGGAGTCCTTCAGGTGTTTTTTAGCAAACTCCATGCGGGCTTTCATGTGTCTTGCACTGAGGAGAGGCTTCTGTCGGGCCACTCTGCCATAAAGCCCCGACTGGTACTGGGCTGCAGTGATGGTTGACTTTCTGCAACTTTCACCCATCTCCCGAATGCATATCTGGAGCTCAGCCACAGTGATCTTTGGGTTCTTCTTTACCTCTCTCACCAAGGCTCTTCTCCCCTGATAGCTCAGTTTGGCCGGATGGCCAGCTCTAGGAAGGGTTCAGGTCATCCCAAACATCTTCCATTTAAGTATTATGGAGGCCACTGTGCTCTTAGGAACCTTAAGTGCAGCAGAAATGTTTTTGTAACCATGGCCAGATCTGTGCCTTGCCACAATTCTGTCTCTGAGCTCTTCAGGCAGTTCCTTTGACCTCATGATTCTCATTTGCTCTGACATGCATTGTGATCTGTAAGGTCTTATATGGACAGGTGTGTTTGGCTTTCCTAATTAAGTCCAATCAGTGTAATCAAACACAGCTGGACTCAAATGAAGGTGTAGAACCATCTCAATGATGATCAGAAGAAATGGATAGCACCTGAGTTAAATATATAAGTGTCACAGCAAAGGGTCTGAATACTTAGGACCATGTGATATTTCAGTTTTTCTTTTTTAATAAATCTGCAAAAATGTCAACAATTCTGTGTTTTTCTTTCAATATAGGGTGCTATGTGTACATTAATGAGGAAAATAAACGATTTTAGCAAATGGCTGCAATATAACAAAGAGTGAAAATTTAAGGGGGTCTGAATACTTTCCGTACCCACTGTATGTAGGGCCAACAAGTCTGGTTTCCAGCATATGTCTGCCGAACCTATTTAGTCGGGGGCTCAAAACCCCCCTTTGACCATGTTTTCCCATTATCACCTGCTTTTTATAATTGGTTAATCATACACCTGACTTTGATTCTACAAAATCTATGACTTTGTGCTAATGTACTGTGCGCACATGTTAGAATTAAAAGCCAAAGAGTAGTCAGATCAAATATTAATTTGAATTAAATTTTCTATTTTTCGCTTACTTTATATTTCGTAAATGATAAAAAATAAAAATTCAATATATTCATTTGAAAGCATTCTTACTATTTCTTCACACCTGCATAAACATTTGCATAGTACATTTCTTATATATATATATATACAGGGAGTGCAGAATTATTAGGCAAGTTGTATTTTTGAGGATTAATTTTATTTGAGGATTTAATTTGAACAACAACCATGTTCTCAATGAACACAAAAAACTCATTAATATCAAAGCTGAATATTTTTGGAAGTAGTTTTTAGTTTTAGCTATTTTAGGGGGATATCTGTGTGTGCAGGTGACTATTACTGTGCATAATTATTAGGCAACTTAACAAAAAACAAATTCATACCCATTTCAATTATTTATTTTTACCAGTGAAACCAATATAACATCTCAACATTCACAAATATACATGTCTGACATTCAAAAACCAAACAAAAACAAATCAGTGACCAATATAGCCACCTTTCTTTGCAAGGACACTCAAAAGCCTGCCATCCATGGATTCTGTCAGTGTTTTGATCTGTTCACCATCAACATTGCGTGCAGCAGCAACCCAGACACTGTTCAGAGAGGTGTACTGTTTTCCCTCCTTGTAAATCGCACATTTGATGATGGACCACAGGTTCTCAATGGGGTTCAGATCAGGTGAACAAGGAGGCCATATCATTAGATTTTCTTCTTTTATACCCTTTCTTGCCAGCCACGCTGTGGAGTACTTGGACGTGTGTGATGGAGCATTGTCCTGCATGAAAATCATGTTTTTCTTGAAGGATGCAGACTTCTTCCTGTACCACTGCTTGAAGAAGGTGTCTTCCAGAAACTGGCAGTAGGACTGGGAGTTCAGCTTGACTCCATCCTCAACCCGAAAAGGCCCCACAAGCTCATCTTTGATGATACCAGCCCAAACCAGTACTCCACCTCCACCTTGCTGGCGTCTGAGTCGGACTGGAGCTCTCTGCCCTTTACCAATCCAGCCACGGGCCCATCCATCTGGCCCATCAAGACTCACTCTCATTTCATCAGTCCATAAAACCTTAGAAAAATCAGTCTTGAGATATTTCTTGGCCCAGTCTTGACGTTTCAGCTTGTGTGTCTTGTTCAGTGGTGGTCGACTTTCTGCCTTTCTTACCTTGGCCATGTCTCTGAGTATTGCACACCTTGTGCTTTTGGGCACTCAGTGATGTTGCAGCTCTGAAATATGGCCAAACTGGTGGCAAGTGGCATCTTGGCAGCTGCACGCTTGACTTTTCTCAGTTCACGGGCAGTTATTTTGCGCCTTGGTTTTCCACGCTTCTTGCGACCCTGTCGACTATTTTGAATGAAACGCTTGATTGTTCGATGATCACGCTTCAGAAGCTTGGCTATTTTAAGACTGCTGCATCCCTCTGCAATATATCTCACTATTTTTGACTTTTCTGAGCCTGTCAAGTCCTTCTTTTGACCCATTTGCCAAAGGAAAGGAAGTTGCCTAATAATTATGCACACCTGATATAGGGTGTTGATGTCATTAGACCACACCTTCTCATTACAGAGATGCACATCACCTAATATGCTTAATTGGTAGTAGGCTTTCCAGCCTATACAGCTTGGAGTAAGACAACATGCATAACGAGGATGATGTGGTCAAAATACTCATTTGCCTAATAATTCTGCACTCCTGTATATATATATATATATATATATATATATATATATATATATATATATATATATATATATATATACAGTTCAGACCAAAGTTTGGACACACCTGCTCATTCAAAGAGTTTTCTTTATTTTCATGACTATGAAAATTGTAGAGTCACACTGAAGGCATAAAAATGTGGAATTATATACATAACAAAAAAGTGAATTGAAAATATGTCATATTGTAGGTTCTTCAATGTAGGCATCAAGAGAATGCCAAGAGTGTGCAAAGCAGTAATCTAAGCAAAAGGTGGCTACTTTGAAGAACCAATATGACATATTTTCAGTTGTTACATACTTTTTTGTTATGTATATAATTCCACATGTGTTAATTCATAGTTTTGATGCCTTCAGTGTGACTCTACAATTTTCATAGTCATGAAAATAAAGAAAACTCTTTGAATGAGAAGGTGTGTCCAAACTTTTGGTCTGTACTATATATATATATATATATATATATATATATATATATATATATATATATATATATATATATATATATATATATAGCAAAATGTAACTTTATTTACAAAACATGCTCTACATGATGTATATTCCTCTGTGAACACACACTCATGATGAACTTCTTTTAACAGCTTCTCGATCCAGCCTTAAGAATGATTTCATTACATTTCAAATATTTAAATAAATACTTTTGTTATATAGATTAAAAAAATATATGAATTCATTTCTTAATTAAAAGTAATATTAGAGAACAATCTGTTCCATTGCTTGGAAATGTATACTATGAGTCACTGCAATTAGGGATGGAAACGTTCACACTCCGTTTTCCAATTATACTTCTATGTGATAGGAAAATCCTACCTTAGTGTGTGTTCTAGTGAAGTAATTGCTAAAATGGTGACTTCTTCCCATCAAACAGCTGACAGATAGAAAACATATGACAATTTGGCACACACAATAACAAATTCCCATTTCACACTGCGTTATTATATCCAATATTGAGATACCTGGATACAGAACAGTGAGCGGCAAGCAATCAGATCAACATCCTTTCAAGTTCTTTCAGGCCGTTTTTTTCTTCTCCCAGTTCATCTCAAATATTTTCTAAATCCAACACTTTCCTTTATTACACTCTGTGCAGTTTTTATTATGGTGTGGGAAAAATCTAATTTGCTTCTGTTTGTTTGACAGTATTTCAAACTAATTCAGGTTGTCAAGGTGCTGCCTGGACAAACAAAGCAGATGGTGTTTGTGGAAACAGGCCCTCAGCTCCTTGCCCACTAACCATTTAAAGTCCCCTACAGCTGGCAGAATACTGCTTTTGAAATGTATCCTTGCTGTGTTTCTTATATTTCCCACACCTCCACCTCACAACCCCCGGTGTGATTAAAGGAGCTGTATAGTTAGGAGCAGTATAAGTAAAGAAGCTACCATATGCTGTATTTAACACTACTGAGTGAATAACATTTGCATTATGACAGCAGTATGTTGTTTTTTTGACAGTTAAATGTGATCTAGCCTTATTATAGATGTACAGTTTGGTACATTCATCTATATTGATAAATTTGTCAATTATATATTGATTTATTTGATTCTACATATTCATTTGTTTACTAATAAATCCAAGCGATTTATTTTTAGAGATTCACCTTAGAGGCTTTTGGACCTTGACTTTTAAGCACAGAAGGACATATATTGTCTACAAATTGAGAGAGAACGTGGTGCGAGCATGATGAGGTTACAATTAGATGTGATCTGTGCTGCTTTAATTGAATATCCTTTCCTCAAATTCTGTGTCTTCTTGCTTTGCATCCCTGACTCAAAGGTATATTAGGGGAGGAAAAAAAATTCATTTGGAGTTGGACATGGTTTGGTGATAAAAGGCTTATCCTCCCTTCTCTGCTATTTGGGAGCATTTGCCTTAGTCTATTACGGGAAGATTAAATCAAAAGGAACCAAGCTTTATTCATTGGCCAAGCTGGATATATCTTATATGAGGTTTCATAAAAGGGAGTGTTTAATATTAATGAAGTTTTGCCTACATGAAGACAAATCACTGAAGGTTTGCGGTTTGGGGGTTTATAGAGAACACAGAGGTTAATTTTGCTATCTGGATCTAGATTTACATCATTGTTTGTAGATTAAAAAGGTCTTTCATGGGAATGAACTATTTGTGTTTGCCCTCTCCTCAGAGGAAACGTTCAATGTCCTGCTGTCTGATTAATCTTAATGAATTATGCAAATAGACTTTATCTCCATTGATTTCTGAATGTTTCTGTATTGTTTTATTAATGCAATTTTGGATTGATTTATACAAAGTGCTCTCTCTCTCTCTCTCTCTCTCTCTCTCTCTCTCTCTCTCTCTCTCTCTCTCTTTCTTTTCTTCTTTTACTTCTTCTTCTCACTTGGTGCATTACCGTGTTTTGTTATTCAGGCCCTTTCTTTTATTAAAAAAACCTCCAGTGGTCTCTGGCGAATTGCACACACGAATAATAAATGAGTCATTTAATGTAATTTAATGACTTTTAACAAAACAAGACTGCAGTGTAGACTGCTAACAGTAACCACTCTTCTCCACTCCGCACTCCAACTCTCTATAGCCCGCACCCCCTCCCCACACCCACAGCATCCCCAGAGCCTGATCTTGGGAGCATGTGTCCTTAATTTCTTCTAATTAATTGTATTTATTATCAGGACTACCCTATGGTGAGAGAACAGTTTCAATTACAGGAGTAAATTTGACATTACAAAACATAAAAGGCTCTAACTAATGACCTGTTAGCAGCACCTGTCTGTCGGAAGCCTCTGGAAGCCAGGCAGTGGAAAGAACCTACTTGATTGACAGTAGGTTCTTCCATATACAACATATTAGTAATTTGACTGAAAACATGTGGATTAGTGTATTAAGTATTCCTCGAGTGATTCATAAAGAAAAAGTCTTTTGACATTACTACGTACATATTTTCATTTTGTAAGATTTCCATCAAACCAAGGCCAGACATTTCTGCTCCCCAAGAAAATTATAAACCTTATGGAAACATAACGATAATAGGATTTAGGCAATGATGTGAATGCAAATGCTTCTGACATGGTAAAGAGATAGGTTAATTAGAAACATAAAAATACATTGCTACGCATGAATTATACATTATTAGTTTCCACATGATTTATATGAACACCTCAGATGTAATTGGCTTATAAAATGGCAGCTTGTGCATTCGAATCAGGACATTCCAGGATTATAAAACATGTAGCATTTATCCTAATGTCTGATTTTATATTCAAAGGAATAGGCTTATCAGTTAACATGCTAGGAGGAAAATTGCAAATGATGTGGACGTGAACCTTAAAAGGAACATACAGTAAGAACATGGCAATTTAAAACAAATTGCAACTATAAATAGAAATGTTTTATATAAGAACAATCTTTTTTTTTTGCCTACTTACTGATCTTTTACATTCCTAATTGTTTTTTTGTTTTTTTTTTCTTGTATCAAAATGGAAAAAAAAATATTATGTAATGATCCGGATGTGGAAATGGTCTAGAAGTATTATATCAACAAAGGCAATTTGATAGCTCCTTAAACCCCATATTACGTGACACATTGTGAATGAACACAATCTATTCAGCAGGTCTAAGAAATGAAAGGAAAGGTAAGATGCTACTTTATAAACATGAAACATTACTAATCTCCTTTTGCTCTCTCCACTTTCAAACATATCCCTCTCATCTCACAAAGGACGAACAAAGGTCATAAAAAACATTGTGGTGAAAGCCACTTATTCTCAAATCCCATAACTGCACTTATGACAAAACATTTTGTCAGCAACATAATGTGATGCAGAGACACAAATATAATAAATATGATCGTAATGAAGGATTTGGGTCGTGTCTAGACACAAAGTATGAGAGTAAATAAATCCCCTCTCAAACTCATCCAAAATAAAACTGGGCTCACCTTGCATGACTCATGAGTAGCATTAAACCTGACATTTTCACCTCATACATAAACAAACAAAGAGAGGGGGTGAGGGGGCATTGCTTGTATTGTATTCATATTTCAAACATCTGCATTGCCATTCATATTTAGGAGGAAAATCAGTTTGTCCATGGTGGCAGGTGGAAAAGCCACACTGAGCAATAACAATCAGGTCCCCAACCTGCATGTGCTCTCTACATCTCCAGTCCTAGCCTGGAGACCTGCAGACCCAATCCTCCTCACAGCTTCCTCGCCAGACACCAGAGCACGCTCTGCATGCAGATAAGGATTCCCGGAATGGTAATGCCTAAGCTTTCACACATATCCAAGCATTCAGTTTTTTTCAGGCTATGCGGTGTCCACCATTGTCTCAGACAGATTAAGATTTAAAGACACCCAACATGGAAGGGAATGGTTAATCCTTGTCCCCAAACCACTGTCTCGTCTCTCCCCGGTCACTGCAGTCTCCCTGAGACCACTCATATTCTCACCACTGTTGGAGGCTTATTAGCTTTGCTTATTGATGTCTTTACTATGTGTTCACGATTCCCTTTATTCTTGGCTGTTGCAAATGGTCTGTGGTGCAAAGCATCAAGAGCAAATAAAGGAGAGATGTGCGAGCGTGCTATTAGGGAAGTCAAGACCTGTGCAACCCTTTGAATTCTGCCGTGAATACAAATGGAACGTGAGTCATCTGGTGCTCCTACACGCTATCATGAGGAAACAATCAAATAAATTGCGGATACTCCTTGCTAATCATACCGCCTTTTTAATGCTACACTTGTGCGTAAGCTGTGATTTAGGGTAACACATTAGCACATTAGTACCTGAAAATGATGTTTATGGCATGGTGAGGGGTATCACTTGTGTCACTTGCTCCTCTCAGCAAATGACATGTTGACTTACCTCCGAGTGCTTCTCCTCATTCTACCACCGGTAATTCTAATGTTAAATTAGCCAGGCAGAAGTACTGTCTAATGGTATTATGCTAATAGCCTTACCTCTGTCTTCCACAATTTAGTCTGAAGTGCTCTGTGATAGCTGCATAAGCACTTTGCGAATCACAGACTGACAAAGTGGCTTCTGCACAGAGCATATCTTCAGAAAAGGATGTGTGCCAGTCTTGCTTCAAATATTAACATAAGTTGGTGATAATCTTGACAGTTTAATGACATTTATTACTGGTTATGAAAAACAGCAGCATAAGCGCAAGGGTTTATGAAAATGGCTATGCGTCGTAATGCAGCAAAGCTTTGCAATACATTTAAAAGCAGTTGCTTCTACTGTTCTAAAGACTGTTGTGTCTGTGTCTGCAGTCGGCATAGTGCCAGTGTTTGGTGTGTCACCTACTCAATTCTTTCAAATATTGTGTGAAGGTTTTCCCATAGTGATACTTTTATTTAAGATAATACTTACACTTTTTACTCAATAGCAGTCACTGTCTTTTTTTTTTTTTTTAACAAACAGCAAATCTGTGATTGTAAAGTTATATTCATTTTCATTGGGCCACTTCCAAATACTCCAAATATCATAGTTTAGACTTCTCATATATTCTTAAATACTGTAATGGACTTCTTTCAATGGCACAAGTTCATTTTCAAAACACAAGTGCTCTGGATTTTCTCTTAAAAGTAAACACCCACAAAGATCAAAAATGTTCCTATAAAAGAAGAAAGAAACGTTAGCATCAAGGGATGGAGAAGGGAACACAATCGGATCGGCTCTGGAACACATACACTAGTTAATGAACTTTTCAAAGCTGATGTAGTCTCAAAAAAAAGAAAAAAGGAAATGCCACTCCTAGTTCTGCAAAGTGCTTCAGCATCTCTGGATTAACATCTTGCTTTCGTGTCAATTTGTCAAGATCTTGGTGAGCACAAAATTTTACATGATGGAAGTTCTTGTCCAGTAGCTATAAAACATGAATGGAAGTTTGGAAGGCTGCCCGGAGAAAGCAAACAAGTTCTGTTTGACAGTTTCCATTTATAAGGATATCGGTATTCCACTTGAAATCCAACTACATTACTTCAACTGTCCTCAAGCAGTCTTCAAGTCTTGGTTCCAGCATTTCCATAATTTGATCTAAGATGATGAGTTCCAGATATTCCATACTACCGTGTAACCTGAAAAAGAAGACTTATTTTAAAATTAAAAAAAATTAAATTACAATGCATGTATTTCAATTTAAATTTAGAATATCACTGACAGCAAATTGGCAAATATGATATTCCAGTATATTAGTAAAATTTAATACAGAAACGTGAAACAGTTACAACATTACAGTTTTGGTATAGTCACAAAAAAAGTCATAAAAGTCCCATGTATTAGGTTTATAAAAAATGTATTAGATGAAAAGCTCATTGAAAAGATGAAAAGATTTACTGTGTAATAATGCAGTTCATCCTGGAATCTTTACCTGCAGAGACATTAAGGTTTCCCTTCACCTTTAAAGTACTTAGAGTCAAATCAAGTAGGTGATTATTGCCATTCCTTGATATAGCTTATATCGATTGAAACTTATAGATGAACAGTACACAAGTACACCAAATACACAACAGTATGGGACAAGTGCAGTACAATAAGTACACTGAAAGCAGTCTGTAAACTGTCAACTATTGTTCTATCAGCAAAGTAAGAATAGCTACAATATTTAGCAATATTCAGTTTACTGTTTTCGAATCGTTTGCTGTGATTTTATTGTTTGTGTCAGTGTTTAAACTTTACAGTTTTCTATTTCTTTTCCATAAATAAGCTTGCGTTATCATCTTCATTTACTGTATTTTCCACTTCCTGTCGGCTGTGTTCTCTTTCCCAACAGGAACTGGAAATGAGCAGCAGCTTGCTTATTATGGTTAAACTTAGGATTAAGACTTATTTATAAATGTGAAATTTACATTGTAATCTATTACTTTCTGTAAAACTGCTTTAAGACAATGTTTTGGCAAATATTTAAAATATTTTTTTTTTATTTGTGTGTGTGTGTGTGTTTGTGTGTGTGTGTGTGTATGTGTGTGTGTGTGTGTGTGTCTGTGTGTGTGTGTGTGTGTGTGTGTGTCTTCTCCAGTTGTGAACCTCCACATCAATTTTACCCTTTTTAAATTTTTACTACAAGCTACAGTATCTACGCTGACAAGTTATAGTTACTGCGGTTTTGCCAACACTCCATTGTGCTAATGGTGGGCTAAGATCCACTGTATGTCCTCTCACTTGTCTGAGTATTGAGTTTCAGTGTCTAAGGTTTGTACAGGTTTAGTGTGAGTAATGTTTATGAAGATTTATTAAGAAAAAAACGTCGTCACAAGAAAATGCAGGCTGGTAAAAGTTTTGTTATTTAAAAATCAATAAGAAAAAATTTAGATTTTTTGTTATACATTGATAATAAAAAAAAAAAAACTTGAAATGATAATGAGAAAAGAGAATTTTTTAATTGTATATTTTAGCATTAATTGTTTCTAGTAAATTAGTTATTTTGTCATACACTTTCTTATTATTAATGAAAATAATTTAATTCATTGTATACCGTAAATTAAATGTAAAACTTGTATAAAAATTTAATTTAAAAAAGGCTAGAGTATGGTTTTTAGAGCCCCCAGCATTTCATTTATGTCTAAATTTGCAATCTAATGCGATTAATCTTGTTCATTAGAATCCATGTAAGTTTATCAGCATGAGATCAGTCTGCAAAAGGAACATCTGTTATAGACTTCATGTCCTTCTCGCCTGAGCTCTCCTCGTTATCTAAGCCATAACTGCTCCTGTTAAATCTTCTTTCCTACAAATGAGGTGTTAGCACTGTGGTTAACTCATGCTCACACCCCTCCCTGCTACAGCACCTATCAGGCTCATTAACTTCGCCAGCTCTTCCAACTCAGTGGCCACGACCCAAAATACCGTTCTGGAGCGTGCTGGGATGGGAGGTGAGAGCTCTGTCGGGCCTGGGAGCCTTTAGCATGCCGGTCTGGTCTTGCTCCTGCTCAGTGACACACACACACACACATACACTGGCAGGGTGGAGGGCGCAGCAAGTTGAGGTTAGGTTATGTCTCTGTATCTGAGGACGAGGCTGTGCTACTTGGCTGTGCAGGGAATCCCAGTGTAATCTACACCTTCAAATCAGAGACAGCAGGGAGCTGGCAGGAGCGCTGACGAGATGGGAGGTGTTTAGGTCACTTCCTACTTGTGCACTCCCCAGTGCATCACATGCAGTCTTCTGCTAACGTGTTGATGCTGGTCAGATTGCACGATGTAATTGGTCCTGCCTGAAATTCCAGCTGTTGTAATTTATAGCATTTACATTTACAGCATTTGGTGCATGATTTACAGATTGGGTTCTTAACACTTTATGGTAGTTAAAGCACTGACAATAACAAAAGCCTCTCTAGTCAATACCTTCTAGGAAAAATGGTCATATCTCTCTCTTCTTCAGGTAGAATTGTCTGACATGGAGCAAATCTGTTTATCAGTGGCCTTGCAGGACTACAATGCTTTATGATGGATGTAAAACAAAAGCATGACAGGGCAAGGCTAACTGATAGTTTACAATCATCACTGCCCTGAAAATATAGCCAAAATCCGACCAATCAGGAGCTCCAAACGCGTCGCCATGGTGACACATTTGGGATTCCACACTCGCTGTATTCTAGACATGTGTGAGGGCGGTGGCCTGGAGAGCTTCAAAAATCAAATGCAGCCAGGTTTGAGAGGTGCAGGCAGCACCTCAGAGGCAGGCTTGCCACTGCAGTGATGGGGAGTGTTCTAGCATGCATTATTTAAGGCAGCTAAAGTGAAAAAGGGCTTCCTCACATACCCCCCTTCCTCTGTCAAATGAATAATTTAGGAACTGGCTGAAGAAGGTGTTTGGTTAGTGAAACTCCTTGGGCTAACGGATGGCTACAAGCCCAGTGTGTCAGTGTTAAGATGTGCATACTGACACATACAGGCATGTACCTAGAAACTCACAAAATACACACACACACAAAGGCTCAAATGCAGAGTGCAAAAATATGGATTGTAGAAATATTTACCCAGAAAGCTCATGTCGGAAACATTTTTTTCTAAGTTGCAGTACTACATTTAAGTTCACTTTATTTCACTTTGAAAGGAAAATTTCATCTGGGTCAAATAGCAATGTGACGTATTCACACTGGGGGTCTGAATAGAAAGCGAGGCTTTCTTCTCTATCTATTGGAATGGGATAAATGATTCCACAGAAAGTAATGCATGTCCTACAAGATTGTTATTTTGAGTAAAATATAAATTAGATTTTTTTTAAATATTCTTTTTATGGCTAAGCTTAGCATGATTTTATCCTCCACTTTTAGTTAAGCAGCAAATAAATTTGATTTGCTTTTACTCTTTTGCTCTTCAAAATCTATTCCACCAAATGTTTAGCAGCTTGATGAGGCAATTTGAATGCTATCTAATCCCATAAATATCTGAAGGTTTCCGCAACTGTAAGTGATGATACATGATTGAGTTGTTGGTGAAACAAAATGACTGTCAAAACACTTTGCCAGTTTAATGACTTCTGAAGGAAAACGTTTTAGCTGTGTCTTTTCTCACCCTGGTTGTCTTGACTTTGTTGCCGGTGCTGCAGCTCCATCCTTTAAGATCTGGCAACACCTTACATTCCTCACTGTCCATACAAGGCTGCATCTGGCACCACCACTTCTGTGCTACTATAGATGCTATGAAGACAGAGAGAAATGAAGATAATAACTTTCTCTCTCACACTGGATCACTCATTCCGGATAGCTGTAGAAACTGCAATCACATTTAGAGAGAAAAAAAAGGAAAAACCTCACTCAAACACATACAACAGTTACCGTATATCTAATATTTCCAAGGGTGAAGCAGTATGAAAAAACTATTTTCTATCATTTTTTTAATCTATCTTGTTTTTTAACTTCCTCTCCCAGACTGGGAGTGTTTCAACAGTTGCTGCGTAAAATACATCACTAGATTGCTGCTGCGCTCAAGAAATAAGAAAAAAGGTTATGATGTCAAGAGGCATGAAAATAAAGTGAACAATGGTGAGAAATGATAACAGCGGTAAAGGCTAAGAGGGTTAAGGCCAAACACAGGGCTAAAGCCAAAACACCAAACGAGGAGTGCAGAAATATTAGACAATAGGGTCAAGGGCCTGGAAACCGGACAGCTCCAAACAGCTGAGTCACTAGCAGTCTTCAAATGACATCTTAAAACCTACCAAATCCGGAGGTCCTTAAATATGCGCTTTTTGGATTAAAAAAAACATAAAATCTTGCTTCTTAAATATTTTTCTTTAAACTAAATTTATATAAAAACTTACTATATTCTTAATCTGTGTCCTAATAAACAAGTATTAGAAAGTATTTATTGATGGAAACATCGAAACACTTTGTAAGTTGCTCAGGATAAAGGGATCTGCCAAATAGCATAAAAGTACATACAATATATCGACAAATGTTTGTGGACCCCTGACCTTGAGATTATTAAGTGCTTTTTGAACATTCAATTTAACATTTAGTCACCATTTGCTGTTATAATTACCTCTACTTCTCTGGGAAAATGTTCCACTGAATTTTGGAGAGTAGATGTGTATATTTGTGCCCACTCAGCCACAAGGGCTTTAGTAAACGCAGATACTAAAATAGGTTGAGGAGACCTGGGGGTACAGTCAGTGTTCCACTTTATCACAAAGGGTGTTTAGCAGGTGTTCAATAGCAGGCCACTCATAATCTTTCACTCCAACCCATGTAAATCTCTTTATTGAGCTGGCTTTGTGTACAGGGACATTGTCATGCTGGAACAGATTTGGGTCTCCTAGTTCAAGTGAAGGGAAACTTAAATTCTACTGCATTCAAAGACACAATATACACACGCTATACACACGCTACACAATTATATCCAACTTTGTGATAACAGTTTGGGGAAGAACCACATATGCTGTCCATATAATGATTATTCTCAAATCAGCAGAAACCAAGATTTATAAGTCCAGGCAATGTATTTCAGAATCAGAATCAGAATCAGGTTTATCGGCCAAGTGTGTTGACACACACAAGGTATTTGTTCCGGCTGTTAGTGACTCTTAAAGTACAGACATAAATAAAACTATACATTCAGCTTGGACTATACAATACAAAACAGACAAGACAAGACAATGCAGACAGTGTGAGACAATATAGACAGTATTAAATAAGAATACAGATTATATGACAGATCAGTAATGTACATGAAGTGTGAGAGTGCATGGTAGTGCAAATAACAGTATTTTTTATATTTCAAATCAAAATTTGAGATATTGTTTCTTTTTCAAATCAAAACTATCCAGTTTGCGACACTGTGCCCTCTACAGCATTTGCTGGAGGGGATAACTGGAACGTGTAAACATCTGAGCAACTTTGACAAGGGGCAGACGTAGCAAAAGTACACACATCCTTCACTTAAGTACAAGTACATATAATCATGTTTTAAATTACTCTGGTAAAGGTCGAAGTACTGACTACACTTTTTTACTCAAGGTAAAGTAAACAAGTTTGGGCTCTAAAATGTACTTAAGTAAAGAGTAGCCATTACTACTACCTGTTTTAGTGTCACGCCGGTCTGGGCCTTACATCATATAAATAATAGGGCTGTCAATTGATTAAAATATTTAATCACGATTAAAAATTAATTGCACATTTCTATCTGTAGTTAACGTACCATAAATCAATACTTTTTAAGTTTGTAATACTCTCATCAACATGGGCATTGACAAATATGGATGCTTTTCAAATGTAAGTTTATAATCAGTGAAACTAAACTCAGCATAGAGCATAAACACAAAATATTCTTGTAAAAGTATTTTTGTGCTTTAAATTACGTCATCAAAAATCATCAAGATACCAAACGGAACCCTTGTTATGTTTCCACACGGACGGTTAATGAGCTGATACTGAAGAAACTTAAATAATCAGAGAATATTTGTTTTTGGTGGGTTTATTTTAAATGAGACATTTCGAGCTTTCTATTTAGATATTTATGTCTGTAAGGCAAGTATTTACTGAGAAGCAGGTTGTTTTATTTGTGTCTGTGAAGAGAGATGACAGAGATAGCAGAGAGTGCCCCCTGTCTGTTTTCGTTATTTTACAAAAGCACAGTGGTTTGTTATAAGTTTTGTTGTTATTATAAGTGTATACAGATTCTAATAATGTATTGCTCTTATTTGTTCGATCAAAAAAGAAGAAATTAGGAAATGAGGCCACAAAATGCACCGGCAGGTTTGTCGACCACAGAGGGTTAATTGTGTGCATCATGGCAGATTTTGTTGATGACCCGTGCAAAGGCAAGAAATAAATGAATGGACTGAAAACTGCGCACAATGAAAAAAAAAATATTGACATTTCACCAATAGATTAAAACTAAAGTAACAAGTCTGGTTTGAAAATGTAAGAAGTAGAAAGTACAGATATTTGTGTAAAAAATGTAATCAGTGAAAGTAAAAAAATGTCTGAAAAATAAATAGTGAAGTAAAAAATGATCATACAAAAAAAGTATTTGTACTTCATTACTTCCCACCTCTGACAATGGCCATATACAGATGTCTAGATTAGTAAACCAGAGAATCTTAACTGTAAGGCAAGCTGTTCAAGCAACATCATTGGTGCCTAAGGCTCATTGATGTGCATGAGGAGCAAAGGTTAGCCCATGTGGTCCAATGCCACAACAAGATACATCACAGCTTGCTATGTTGGGGCTGCATAGCCACAGACTGGTCTGAGTTCCCATGCTGAGATAGCACTAAGATGTACTATGGGTAGAATTCAAGAAAGCCTATTTGAAGGCAGTGTGAAGCTCTGCTCAATGTTCTACCACGAATCCCTGGGGCCTGGCATTCAGGTGGCTTTTACTTTAGCACATACCACTTACCTGAAAATTATTGCAGACCAAGTACATCCCTTCATGGTAATGGCACAGTTGTATGTCTTACTAAAATGCACTTGTGTTCATTAGGTTCTGATCTTGTAATAGGGCACCTTAAGAAACTCAGAACTCTGGAGGAGGCAGGAGGGCAGGAAGAATTTGGCAGTATATTACAGAGCAGAAAAGAGGATCAGGATCGATTGACCTGTCCAGAGAGAAAGAGCCTGTCGACATGTTATTAGACAAGCAGGCTCTGCCGTGCTCCAGTGTGCAGGAGGACGATGGTGTCATGCTGAAATGGCTCTCGAATCTGTAGTGACAGGTGTGAATGATGAGACGGCAATAGAGATGTGTACCTCTAGTTTGATGGGCAGAAAGAGTTTGGGGCACGTTTTATCGATTACATGATTTTACATTACCCAGACAATTCAATTCTGACCACTAAATCAAATGAAGTGTTTACATCAGTACATGTGTTTACATTTTGCCTGTAATAGGTTTGTCTCTAACAAAATGTCACTTTATACAAAAACATTACTCTATTTACATAAAACTATTTGCTCTTGTATGATGGTAGGTGTGTAGTGGAATATAAAATAACCTTTTTTTTTTGGCAGGTAAAAAAAAAAAAAAAGATGGATACTATCAGTATTCATCCCAGGTCCTCAGATGACAGTAATATTTCACATGAAATCAAAGCCAAGGCAAGATGAGAAAAGCAAATCCTACCATCCACACAGGAAGGAGCTGCTCTGGTGGTGCCAGCGACTTGTCCAGGAAAGCAGGAGCACTTGACAGTTTGAGAGCGCTCTTCTATTTTGTTCTTGTTACAACAACGGTGTGCTGCTATGACCTCACAGGTTCCTGCCTTGACATGTACTGCAAGAAAATGAAACATGGACACGAAGCCATTAAAACTGGACAGCTGTTTAAACTATGATCCTGCAGGCATTAAAATCTGAAAGTTTATGTTTGCTTTCACCTCTGGTTCTTGGCAGCAAGGAAAAGTAATATTGCAATGGCAAAGGGGTCACTTTTTTTTAACACAAAAACAAACATGTTAGGATATGGCAGTGTTATATGTCTGAGGGTTATTGGAAGATTTCCTGTATTTGGTTTCCTTGCATTTGGTTATAGTTTTAGTTGAATATCTTAAATAGTTGATATATATATATATATATATATATATATATATATATATATATATATATATATATATATATATATATATATACATTTTGAGGATAGTTAGGGTTTTCCAAAGAGGCCAAAAAGCATGTATGGCGAAACAAAAACAAAAACAAATCACACTTTACTTATTCTAGTAGAAAAAGAAAAAAAAAACATTTTCTCAAAGTTTTAGTGTTCTTTTCAAATCAGCCTTAATTACATTGGTAAAGATTTTCAATTTACAACTTGAGCTAAAAATTGATTGAAAAAGGGGCCTCCATCTTCCCATTAGTGGGCCAATCTGAAAATCTCATCAACAACATTAAAAACATTTTGTCTCCAATCAATAAGAAGCCATGCGGAGACACACAAAAGGGCCTATCGTGTGGAGGGCCAATCGCTCGCTGGAGAAAGAAAACAGATTTGTTTGTGGGCATGTATGGGTGAAGGTCTGAGCTAGTTTTTCGCATGATTATTTTGCAGTCCAAGGAACACGTAGTGTGACACTTAATTTAGAGAGTTTGAACAGTTAGAGTGAATATTTTAAGTTTGCTTAGGTTGATGAACATTGGGTGAACTGGGGGGCAGGCTCCTTTTGTTTTCGATCGATGAACCCTTAAATAACAATTGTCTGCATAGCAGATTACAAATTATCCTAGGCTGTTAAAAATAATAAAATTATTTCACTCCTAATCAAAATTGTAGGCTCAAGATACCTAGGGAGATGTCTCACTTAACTATAGGGCCATGCATTCGTGTCAATTCTACCATGGTTTGGATTTTCTAATAGAGGTGAAAACAATATGATCTATCCACCAAATCTGATCCCCTGACCCTGTGTGAAGAAAAGAAAAAGCATTACAGAAACCCAGCATGAACTTTTCTCTCACAGGAGCAATGAGAATCCATACTTGATGACACCATCCCATTGCTTCATGATCTTTGCTAAGAGGGTTTTGTGTCTTCACCCTGACATTTGTGTAAAATTTCTATGCCATGCAGCACCTACAATCAATAGATTTCACTTAAAGCACCCAGCCTGGTCATCAACTAGCAAATAAGGGTGCATGAATCAGGTGAGCCGCTAGGGGCTAACAGTAATATAGACTGGCACTGGGCCACAGACCTGCAGGATGTCAGTCTTCTTCATTCAAATCCACTGATTCTTGATTGATAAGTGATTTATCATTACTGAAGGCTAATGGAAAAGGCTGGCAGGCAATATCACCCTCAAATATATTTGTCACTATCTGGAGTGATTGAGCAGGTCTGAATAATTGCCACAGGTTTAACTATATTACATATTTAAATCTTAATTTGTAATATTGTAATTTATCCTTTTTTTAATGTCCTTATATCCTTTTTTATACATAGAGTAAAAATGTGTATTGTATGGTGTAACAGACTGTTTCCTGTACATATGGCAATAAACTCCTGAATCTTGTTCAATAATAATAGCCTACATGGTCAGAATTCTTAATCAATAAATTGATTATAGTATATGAAGCACTGAAGTAGGTCCTAAACCCCAGAGAACCACTTTGAGGTGCTTTGTATCATTGTGAATTGCTGCCTGCTTGTTATAATTAGTTATTCATGATTCTCTGCAAATAATCAGAAAGTATTTAGATTTATTTAATTATGTATATATTGGTGCTCAATATATAAGAATAGTAATAGTTAGTACCACTGGCATGTGAAGCAGTTATTACTATTACTTTATGCTTCTTCTTTTTTTGCTATTTGATGAAGGGTTTTAAGTAGACATGCTTTGGAAATTCTACCTGCATGTCTTCCCCTCACCACATCCATAAACCTTTTCCTTGGCATTCCTCTTTTCCTCCTGCCTGGTGGCTCCATCCTCAGCATTCTCCTACCGATATACCCCATGTCCCTCCTGTGCACATGTCCATCTCCATCCATCCAGCCATCTCAATCACACCTCTCTCACTTTGTCTCCAAAATGTCCTACATGCAATGTCCCTCTAATAAACTCATTTATAATCCTGTCCATCCTCATCACTCCCAATGAAAATCTCAGCATCTTCAGCTCTGCCATTTCCTGCTCCACCCTGCCTGCACTCTTTTCTTCACATCTTTAACACACTCTCCATTACCTCGCACATTTGACCCCAGGTATCTAAACTCATCCACCTTCACAACCTCTTCTTCCTTCAACTGCACCACTCCACTACCCTCCCTCTCATTTACACACATGTACTCTGTCTTACTCCTACTGGCTTTCATTCCCCTTCTCTCCAGCATGCACCTTTCCAGGCTCTTCTCAACCTGCTCACTACTCTCACCACAAATAACAATATGATCCGCAAACATCATAGTCCACGGAGACTACGGTCTGAGCTTGTCCATCAACCTGTCCATCACCACTGCAAACAGAAAAGGGCTTAGAGCAGGGCTTGATGCAGTCCAACCTCCACCTTGAACCAGTCTGTCGTTCCTTCTGCACACGTTACTGCTGTCAGTCTGTCCTCATACATGTCCTGCACCACCCTCACATACTTCTCTGACACACCTGACTTCTTCATAAAATACCACAACTCCTCTCTCGGCACCCTGTCATAGGCTTTTTTCAAAATCCACAAACACACACTGCAACTCCTTCTGACCTTCTCTATACATCTCCATCAATATTCTGAAAGCAAATATTGCATCTGTCATGCTCTTCCTTGGCATGAAACCACACTGTTGCTCACAGATGGTTTTTCTTCCCTCAGCCTGGCTTGCCCCACATCATGGTGTCACTGATCAACTTTATTCCCCTGTAGTAACTGCAGGTCTGCACATCTCCCTTATTCTTAAAACTTGATACCAGCACAATCCTTCTCCATTCCTCAGGCATCCTCTCACCTTAAAAAATTTTGTTGAACAATCTGGTTAAAAAATTCCTACTTACTGGTTAAAAAATGTCCACTCTTCATCTAAATAGCTGCTCTCACTTTCTCCTTACTTATCCTAGTCCTCACTGTCCTCCTCTTATTCTTCACTTCCAAAGCCAACCTACAGATCAGCATTGGATGATGATCTGTAGGATATGCATCTCCTGCATAGAACCTGTGTGCACCTTCCTCCACTCTTATACATCACCATATGATCCTCCTCCTTCTTAAAATAAGTATTTACCACTGCCATATTCATTCTTTAAGCAAAATCTACCACGATCTGCCCTTCCACATTCCTCTCCTTAAGGCCATACCTACCCATCACCTCTGTTCCCTTCACTTACATGCCTATTGAAGTCTGCTCCAATCACCAATCATTCATTCCTAAGTACACTCTGCACCACTTCATCTAACTCACTCTAGAATTTTTCCTTCTTCTCCATCTCACAAACCACTCGTGGAGCATAGTCACTGATGACATTTATCATTACCCCTTCAACTTCCAACCTTCTGTTCAACACCCTATCAGAAACTCTCTTCAACTCAACTACACTCTTACAAAGCTCTTCCTTCAGGATTCCCCCCAAACTATTTCTCTTTCCATCCACACCATGATAGAACAGTTTAAAACCCTGTTTTAAAAAAGAAATTCTGATTTGTGATCCACATATTTGATTTGGCACGTTTTATGCTGTATGCCCCTCCTAACGCAACCCTCCCCCTTTTATCCGGGCTTGGGACAGGCACTGTCTTATGCAAACGTAAGGGCTGGGTTTCATTTTAACAAATAAGTATTTAATTTTATTTGTTTCATTTTAGAATATACATTGTTAAAAAAAGATAAGGATTTAAATAAGCAAGAAGGTAAGAATATTTGCTTCCATTGGAAAATTACTGCCATGATTAATGTTTCAGCTGGCAACAAGTTATTTAACCCTATCTGCATTAAGTAGATTAAAAAGAAATTTAAACAACCATGCTGGAAGATATATCCTGTGGTTGTGGAATAGATGTTTTGTTCAAGAAGGGTTAAATTATTGGCCTGCATCAAGCAGAAAATAACAACAACTAGAGGTTGCTAAAACTACTAAAATTGGGTTAAGAACGGGCCATTATTGAAACCAGGAAGGATAGTGGTGAAATATCACTTAGATTTTTTTCCCAGACCTTAACCCCTTAAACCTGAGAATCTTTTTGATGTATTAGAGAAGACCAACTCTTCCATCATTAATACAAGATCTTGACAAGAAATGAATGCAACTTTGAAATGGAAAAAATGTTGTGACATTGCATAAGCTTATCAAAATGATGCTACAACAAATCCATGCCATAATCAAATCAAAAGGTGGTCCAATAATATATATATATATACAGGTTGTCTCCAATTTACGATAAAGATGCGTTCCAATGACCCATTATAACTTGAAAATATTGTTTATATATGGCCTAGCATACCCAGGGGGGCTTAAAGAATGGTGAATAGTATGGGGTAGTTTACTGTAATTTGTTAATAATTTAACAAAGTACAGTACATAATTTAGCAAAATGTGCAGTACCGTAATAAACGTTCCAATATATATGTATGTTGTTGCTTAATTTCTTTTTACAACAGGACGCAAAACGGAATATCAGAATGTGGTGAAAATGGAGTAGCATTCTCATTCAGACTTGTGTGTGGACAGATGGTGTGGGAAACAGACTGTGCGGCCTCAAAATAGATATACACTTCTTTTTTTGCAATAAAGGTTTACTTCCAGCATCAACAGCTACTGTATATGTTTTCCCCAGTTTATAAGTATTTACAAATAGGCTGCATTACAGTTATCTATAGTGTATTTGGAACACTATACTAATACAGGGTATTTGCTGTCAAAACACCCTCACATTTTCATGACATGGATTCTTTTGAGATTCTGATCCATGTTAACATGATAACATCACGTAATTCCTGCAGATTTTCAGTTCTACCACATCCCAAAAGTGTTTAATTGGATTCAAATCCAGTGACTGGAAAATCCACTGAGGGGCACTGATCACATTGTCATGTTCATAAATAATTTTGCTTCGTGACATAGTGCATTATCATGCAGGATGTTGCCATTAGTAGATAAATTGTGTAAATTGGATAAATTGTGACTTTAAACCACAATTAGCTGATTAGATAATTGTATGAATGAGTAGGTGTACAGGTGCTAATAAAGTGTTAAGTGAATATATGTAACAGAAAAGAAAACATTCAAAATAATTACCCTAAAATAAAGCAAATTAAATGCTGCAGAAATACTTAAGTAAACAACAGTGGCAATATAACCTCAAAACTTGAAAGATTTCTGTGCGGTGCATATAAATGTTGTCTGGGTATTTTTATAACCACCCAAGATATATATTTTGTCTGACAATTCCAAGCATACAGATATTCATCAGTATCATAAAATAGTTCTGACATTTTTCAGCAGAAGTCGCCAACCCTGTCTCTCCACACAGATTCCCATGAATGTGATTTGATGTAAAGCATCTAACACTGAGTTATGTGACATTACAAGGGTAAAGGCTACTTACACATAAAACTGAGAATATATTGCATCCGACTGACTGATCATACAGATCATACAGGCTTTTCTCTCCTTTTCAAGCTCCTTTTGTGGCCTGTCAGGCAGGTAAGAGTAGACCTTTTGAAATGTTGAGTGGTTGCTTATGCCCAAACAGTGCACATACTGTACAAATAGTGGAAACATAGGAACAGAAAATCTAAAACCACCCCCTGTGCTCATATCAAATTATCATAACACAGCCCCTTTTTGCCTTTGACTGCAGCAGAAGAAGGACCAAAGACTTTGTGTTTCCAAAAGTGCTGTGAAGAGTGTATTGTTTGCCCAGCATCGTGTTAGAAAGAACACATAAATGCTCAGAATGACACACAGCATTCACAACATAGCAATTATTGTGGCAAGATAATCTAAACTAGTTTACCAGTTTACTCCTTGGAAATAAATAAATAATAATGTCCCAAACCCTAAATGGGCCTTCAGTCGGGAGTTACCTGACTTAATCCACCTCTTAATACCACCACTATCACGTCACACTTATAGAAACCATCAATACTATACAAAAACGCAATATAACAATTTGTGGCATTACAGAGAGAGAGGAATTTCACATATGAAAGGTGAATACCATTTTACTAAAGCATGAAACCCTGTTAAGAAAACTCCAAACCTCTACACTACCAATTCAACTGTGCCACCTACATCATCTGGAGCAGTTCAGAATCAATATTTGTCTAATAACATGACAAAAACATAAAAATGTAATTAAAATACAACCTACTCACCAGAGGTGTATACTCATAATTTGCACCACTCCTCAGAAGCTGTAAGCCAGTGGTACCGCTCGTATTCACTGGTCTGGAAGTGCCGAACAAACCCATTTTCTGGGCTGAGACAAGCTAGCTAGCTTCAGGGTTGGCTGACCTCTTCTCACAATGTCTAGCTTTTCTTGAAAATGGATTTTTAAGTATGTCTGGGACCAAATCAATTTCTCTTCCTCTGTAGGCATAAAAAAGTCTAACTCGGATGTATCAATGTGTGCAGAGCACTAAAGACGTGTTTTGCTAGCCAAACTTGGTTGTAACAGTTTCCCTCCGACCAACCATCAGAGGACGGAAAAAAGCTGACGCTATTCTGGGCCAGGTAGCTGTCCCTGTGAGGCGAATTTGAAATCTGATTGGTTAAAGAAGCATAGCTATTTCTTAAGGAGACTATGGTAAAAATGCCAGCAATACAGATTTTAAAAGCCCTGGGCAGATTAGATTGATATGGCAGCACAAAGAGGCTAAAATCTGATTGGACAAAAAATCTAACATCCACATACACGTACTGGAAGCAGTGCAGCCAAGAGAAACACTACAAAATGAAGAGAATAGACTGTTGGGAATAAATTAATACAGTTACATGAAACAAATATTAGAATTTAGGTTGTAAATGTAGGTCAGTGATTCTGATAGTGTTTAGGCCAGCAGAGAAGGCCTTGCTAGCCCTGACCGCCCACCATTGCTTTTATAGATTTAACAAAAAAAAAATCATTATTCAGGAAATTAGCAAGAATTAAACAAATGCATTTCTGAGAGCCCCCATTTGTTTGTGAATTCACTGTGGTGAAGTGTTTGGGGAAAAAGCTAGAAACAGGAAAATCGTCTTCTTGTACACAAAATTAAAAAGGTTCAAATGTTGGATTTAAAATTCAACACATCTGGCTTTAATGTTTTTCAACTTTTCATGAACTGTGTGATGCCACTAATTGAACTGAACAAATTTGACTTGTTTTTCTTTCTTTCAAAAAGCTCTTTGCAACTTTACCTACAAGACTTTAAAGAAATCAAATGAAAAAAGCTATTCTATTTAAAGTTACTCTATCTTTTTGTTTCATTCTTGCAAATTCCCTTATCAATGACTAGTTGATTAGATTTTGCTATTTAGATTTCTTTTTTTGCTTAGCAGTATATGTACTAGATAAACGTTCTCTGCAGCACTATGCATTCTCCTCAACTATATGCAAGGCTCAATAAAGGAGGATGGATTGTATTGATTTTGTCTTCAGCAAGTAAAGTAACATCATGAAGTATTCATAGACACTTTGCTGACTATATCAGACAATCACAGTGCATGTTATGTTTTTTAAACAAATGGCACAGCTGTGCAGTGGCATTTGTTTGGCACTGCTTATTGTGATTGTGTTTTGTAGATCTAATTACACTATGCCTTACTTTGAGACCTTACACCCGTAGCTGGCAGTTGCAGTTAAACCAGTTAGTCAGTTAGTTAGTTGGTTAGTTGGTTGGTTAGTTGGTTGGTTGGTTGGTTGGTTAACTTATGACAAGCTGAATTGTGGTAAGCTGTAACAAATTAGCTTCTCATTCATTTCAAAGTCCATTAATGATAAAAATATGAAATGGGTATGGAACACATGGACAGTGATGCTCAAGCACATCAAAATATCTGTGATTAAACTCGCTTTCCCTAGATCTTTCCTAAAACTTATTACTCAGTGTGATGGCAGGAAACAAGAAAAAGCTCTTTTCTTTTTTCTCCTACTTTTTTTTTCCTAGCAAAGTGTGCGAGTGAGAGGAGCAGAGTGGCAACCCAATTACCACAGGCATTGGCGTGACAATTTACAGCAAGTCACTTATGAAATTGTTATGAAGCAATGAAGGAGTTGGCCATCTGTGGTACATGGAAAAGGGAGATCAAACAGCCGGGCTTTTTGCAGCTCCAGTTACACAATTAGACCAAAGGGGATGAGGAAGAGGATGAAGAGCAGTCACTGAGCCTGGTTCAAAAAAAAAAAAAAAAAACTCAGATGAAAAGATGTTACATGAAATACACTTTATTGGGCTCTGTCTTTGTCTTCTATCCCACTAAGGAATGAAGCCTTGAAGTGGAATCCTTTGCCAGTGAGTTATAAGGGTTAAGGCTCCATCAACTCAACAGACCATGGTTAGGCAGCTAATGTGAAGTCCAGTCAGTGCTTCCAATCAAGTCTGAGTTCCAAACTACGCAAAAAAAAGAAATTAACACAACAGAAGGGCACACAAAAGAAGCTAGCATGAATAAATGATAGAGAAACACGTTTGAAGGCAGCATTTCTATGGCAGGCATGACACATGCTGTCAGCTTCTTGTTGCTTTGACACTTTTGAGGTTGAAGCTGGGCATGCTGGGTGTTAAAAGTAAATTAGCAGAGATAAAAATGAAAAGCAGAAGTGAAACACACAAAAGCTGAAATACTACAAAATACCAGCAAACTCCTGCACAATTCGTTGCAACAATGCACCGTTAGAGGTTACTTCTGATCAATGGTCTTTCCTTGAAGAATCACACTACCATCCCCAATTGCTATGCCAATTGTCTCTGAATGTTATTACATTTAACTTCCAGGGAAAAAAAAAAAACGCCAGCAACCCTGACACTAATGGAGAGAACAACTGTATTTGATCCCTGCCCAGCTAACATGCCTTGCAATTGGTGAGAGGATGTGAAGCTGAAGAGAATAACTTCAGGCTTTAGCTCAGATAACACTGATCTGATCTGGAAAAGCCTTATTTAATCTAGCATGGCATCTAGATTCTTCACTAGCAATTTTGTGAGAACACAAGTAAAGGATTAAAAGAAAACATTAATGGGAAAAAACATGCTTATGAAATTAGGTGTAATTCTATTAAAACTAACGATAATATTGGAGATATGATAAATGATAGCTATTTGTTAATTAATTGGAATGATTTGATAAAACCTGATTAAATGCATACATTTCTAATCTGTATTATAGACATTGTGTTCCTTATGTGTTCTGAAATGAATTCCAAGGTTTAGGGGCAACATAATTAAATAAGCTTCAAGTTAATTGAGTTTGAGTGGTCCTGCAGCCTGCCTCTAACCTACAGTCTGACTACTGTCTACAGCTGAGTGAAGTGTCTGAAGTATGCTAAACTGCTTCAGGAGATCATCAAGAACTAGCTTCTGTAAAAACACAGAGTTGTTACTAGCATGTTACATTCGTCTAAACAATACAGTAAATCATTAAAGTGTGTACTGTGTTATCGACATCATTTAGGGTTAGTATACACTGCCTGCTGATAATGGAATAAATATAAATAATTGCAAACATTTGAAGCTTTAAATGGCCCTTCACAACAAATCTTTGGCCAGGAAATTAGAATTAAACAAATGAACAAATCTGACAAAGGCTTTAAAAAGCATTTTACAGAAGGAAAATGGAAAATTTGGTTGCTGTGTTCCTCAGTCTGATTCACTGCAGGAATTTTCAAAGGAAAAATATATCACATATTAAGTTGCTTTTTTATTTTTGGTAATTTCCTGACCAGGGTTTTATTGATAAAACTAAGGCCAGATATGTATATGTTATTTCTACTAATAATAAGTGACTTTAGAGATTTATAGTAAAATAGACATGAGGGAAGTCAAATGATAGATCAGAATCATGGGCGACACAAAGGTCCTAAAAGATTTTCCGGAACCTCTGTGCTGATTTCTACAAACAGTATTGAAGTATTTTGACGTTGTATCCAACATCATTACTTCAGGAGATAAATATTTCTGTTCATCCAAGCTTTGTGTCTTTGCTGTATCTGCTGTGTTTTATTGCTAAATCTGACCTAACTGCTGTTACTAAAAGCCAATACTGTGGTTTTAAATTACATGTCTTAGTGGCTCTATATCAAGTGACCAAAAGGGGTTAAATTACAGTGCACCTTTTCGCACTCTTATTAGCTCTGAATAATCTTCACTGACCCTTAAACAGTAATTTAGTCAAGTATGATCATAATTAGGCAAAGACCTATCTTTCTAAAGTGGCCATTCTATCAAGTTTGTCTATTAAATTAGCATGATCAATAGTGTCAAAATTATATCCAACAGTAGGGCAAGTAGATCAGAGCTTATTCTAGCCATTCTTGATGATGCTTCTGAAGAACAGATAGAAATGTGTTATCAAGTATAACACAGTAATACATGTAAATGTTTTTTGCATGGCTTCTAGCACTTATTCTTTATTTATTTCAGCTGTCAGTTAATAAACATCTGTTTAGGTAAATGTTCACAATTATGTAGTAAAGCTAGTGCTTCACTCCGATTGCACGCTGCCACCCCTCACACATATGCATGCTGACTGAGTTGAGATGGCAATCATGTTTGCTCTAAATAGCATGCGTTCCCACCCTCGAAGTGTCAGTAGTGTTTTACATCTCTCATACACACACATACACACACAGTACTCCAAGCCTTCTGAGCATGACTGACAGCTGAGATGTCATCAGGCATACTAAGTAGGTAAAATAACAACATCCATCAGTTTCCCATGCTGTCTTATGCTTCACATGCCAGTGACATCTCAACTCAAATGTGGGTGGTGTGATAATCAGGTCATATGATCTTATAAGAAATAGTGCACTGGGCGATGAGTCGAGAAGTCAAAAAGTAAAAAAAAAAAAAAAAGCACCACAGGATTCTGATCGAGGTTTAATAATCAGGAACTTAATTAAGCCAAACTGTTAAAAAAATTCTGATGGCACCTGTGCCCTGATATATTTTATTTATTAATAGTAACATTTGGGTAGCTTCGGCAATAGAGCTCTCATTCTTCATTTACCACTTTATCCTGCTCAGGGTCATGGTGAATCTGAAGCCTATGTGAACATTATACCAAAAAGTAAAAATATGCTCTTGATGAGGCAGTTTAGCATAGTCATTTCACACTACAATGTTTTTTGGTCATGGGAGGAAACTGAACATCCACACAGACAATAAGCCAAGCTCAGGATTAAATATTAGCTGATAAGTAATAAAAATAAAAGTCATGCCTTGCCATTTAACAAAGCCCCAGAAAATTAGTGGACGAAATGATTCCTACAAATTAGTATTTTATTAAATTCTAGGTTTTTATATATGCATTCAAGTTTAATTTATCAAGTTGTTTGTCACCAGTTTCTACAAAGAAATTTCCCACATACAAATAATCTTTTTCAAAGAAATAAATACAACAGATTTTAATACAAAATAATTTTTTTCAAAATAATAATAATAATAAATAGTAATAGTAGTAAATATTCAAAAGTGCACTGTTTTTTACTTCCAGAATCATTAAGCGTGTACTTAGTGGCCAGGTGTTAAAAATGAAACGCATCATCTAGAAGCATGTCTACTTCTGTAAAAGCAGAATATTTAGCATTTTACTTTTCTGGAGCTCTCAGGTATAAGTCTGCACCAGCCATGACCTTAGAGAAGCAAATGTTGCTGTTTATCTATCTATGAATAGTTATAAGGCCATTTCCAGAAAATCTTAAATTTACTTATCAGCAGTAAGAACTGCTTAAAGAGCCTTTTAGACAATGTCATACGGTGTCGTATCAAATTTAGCTGATGGTCAGACTGTTTAATGCTCAAAGATAAA
Source organism: Silurus meridionalis (assembly GCF_014805685.1). Taxonomy (NCBI): domain Eukaryota; kingdom Metazoa; phylum Chordata; class Actinopteri; order Siluriformes; family Siluridae; genus Silurus; species Silurus meridionalis. The sequence goes on along the minus strand of NC_060884.1, from coordinate 17,482,502 downwards.
CTGTATATATACAGTGGAACCTCAATAGTTCACGACTTTTCATTTGGAACCGGACTAAGAGTAACTCGCGAAAAATCTGCGAGAAGACGCAAGTGGCTCAAAAGAACACTAAAATTGTACTAATAAATTACATAAACATGTTGGAAAAACTATTTATTATTGTATTATTCATTTAAAGTATTAAATAAAACATGTATGACAATGAATATATATCACGTGACCAACAAGGGACTGTAAGCACAATCCTTTTTCTTTTATTTAAAAAGACAACAAATGTGGTTTTCATGGAAGAGCGGCTCAATAAAAAGTCCCTCCTCTCCAAAAAGTATATGACATCTTAAGATTAAAACAATTGCATCTGAACAAACCACAACCAAAAATGGTTGTTCAACATTATACTTCGAACTGCTGAAAACAAGGTGGATACATTTGGCCATCAAGCACAGCACCATGTTTGGCTAAAACCAAACACCGCACCGTGTATCACCTCAATCACCTTGTACCAACTGTGAAGCATTAAATCGTTTTGCAGCCACAAAACAAGCGGTCATTAAAACAAGGTTAAACAGCTTATACCCAAATATTTTTTAAACAAATGTAAGGCCATCATTCAAGCTGATTTAGCTGGGCTAAAATTGGGTCATTTACAATGCTACCAAGTACACCAGAAAATATGGCTAAAGAAGAACGTAATCAATGTGTTGAAACGGCTAAGTCAAATACCTCACTCTCACTGAGATGCTGTGGTGAGATTTCAAGAACGCTAAATGCATAAACAAATGCTCTTAAACGCCAATTAACTAAGCAAAGACGTGAATAAGGCAGACATTTCTCCAAAGCAATGGGGAGACTGATGAGCTCCAACATAAAAATAAAAAAAAATACTTTAAAGGTGCCAAATGTGGTTTTACATGTTAATGAATTATAGGGCGTACTTATTTTTCTCTAAATAGTTGTTTACTTTGGTTGGAAAGATAAAAAGAATAATGAAATCGATTTTGTTTTTTTGTTGTTATTATCACTTTAAAAATGTTACTGAGGACCACACAGTTGTTAATTAGACCTTGATAAATATACAAAAACAGAACTGAAGGAGGAAGTACTTCCTTTTTTCCTGACTGTAATTTTCAGTGTTGCACTGATCACTGAGAAAGGACCTTTTGTAAAAGGTAAAGTATTCTAAATTTAAATGTGAATTTTAAATGCTTAAATGACATTAACTAAGCCCAGTTTAAGAGTCATTAACATACTGCCTCTCTAATTGTTTTAATCACTTCACACTCACAGTTAGCACTGTACTGCTTTCAAGCATGGACCATTTCCTTTTTCCTAAATTATTCCACAGCAATTTCGCCATCTGTCATTTTGGGCGACCGGATATGGTATGCGTTTCAAAAACAGTTTCTTCATGTTGGGCAGCAACACTCTATTTTGGGGAATGTGGACAGCAGATGAGCAGTTTCAATACTGTTCTATTTCATGCCCCGTTTGTGTAGCTGAAAACTCAGCCAAGATGGCTCGACCATGCTTGGCTCTTTTTTCAAGGCGTGTTCAGGATACCGTGTTAAGCAGTTCATTCCTGCAGTGAATCAGACTGAGGAACACAGCAACCAAATGTAATAAAGTGCCTATGCAGACGATTGATAGACCTCATTTTAGAAGACCTCATTTTAGTGCATTCTATTTCACTCTACTTTCAGAACATTCTGTTTTACTAAAGCTCAAATGACTAGCTAGGAGCATCTCACCATCACATTAAACCAGAAAGGAAAAAAGGAGAGAAGGAAGGACACAGCACTAAGCCTTTAGTATTCTTTTATGGCTAGAAATGTTTAGGCAATATATTATATAGCATTGCATTAACAGCCACAACAAATATTTTTATATATACTAAGCCAGATATAATTATCAAACACTGTAAGGTACTCTCCAGGAGAGAATTAATGTCCCTCTGTTAATCCAACCTAGGTACAATTATAGCTTGTTTTAAATATTAAACATGGTCTGCGAATGTTAAATTAATAGCCATTTTACATGCCACCTTCAATAGCTTTTTCATATAAAGGTATCTAATGTTATTACTTTGAATACTCTTTCAGTACAATAATACCGTTATAAGAAAATACAATATAAAGAAATGGTTTAGCATAAGCATTGTGCCCTTGACCACATTTATTTGAGCCCTCATAATGCACTGTAAAGGTGTGCTAAAGGCACATTGGTATGCTCTTCTCAGTAGCGGCCAAAACCTTTTTTATGCCTGTAGATTTCATCAGTAAAAGCATTCAGTTCCCCATTAATTCTCACCCAAAACAGAAAATACCATGCTGCTTTGAGTTACAGGCCATCCAGCCACACTTCTCAATAGGTGATAATGAGAGGTTACTAATGAGGAAAAGCCGTAGGTCAGATGAGTGATTAGACTGCATGCAGGTCATGAGTTAGCCAGACATGAGCTGTGTGCAGAGATAGCACTGTGATTAAAAACGAGAAAGAGGAAGGCTGATACTCGAAATAAAGAACTGATAATTACTGCACTGCAGCTGTTGCTGCAAACTATATTTAAAGTACGTCTCACATTCGCAGTTATTTTGATTATTACTTGGAAAGTGAAGAATTGAACAGTGTTACAGAACAGAATTACAGTGTTAAACCTGATTGAACATTGTATCTTTCACACACGTCATTTTTAAAATGTAATACGCCATATATTCTGTGTCAATGACACATTACTTCAATCAGACATTTTACAATTTTCAAACTACGTTTTTACACACTCAGTTTTATTCTCCACCACTTGGTGCGTAAGATGCAGTAAAAGTAAGGACACCAAAGTGAAAAAATAAAATAAAAAATGACAGTCATTACTGCAATTTTCTCTGTCCACCATTTTCTTATCCACCTGTTCTCCACATGTCATGCACCAGCTACTGCAGGAGCACATGGCGCTCGACATCTCAAGGAATGGCAAGGCTCAAATGCTGAGGTTTCTTCATGGTGTATTCTTTCTTCCTATTTCTTTTCTTCAACTGTGCATTCCTTCTAGAGGATACAAATTATAGCAACTAAGGCATGCTGTACACCCCAGTAGCAATGCAATGCAAATGTAATTAATGCAACCACAAATGGGTTTATCTGATATATACTAACTGAAAAATAACAGGGCTTATATTTGCACCATAATAGTAATACTTTAGTAATAGTTTTACCAAAATATAGATGCATAAAAGAGCAGTTAAATTGATTGTAATGCCTGCAATAGTCCTATTCTTGGGTGACAGGTATGAAAGCAAATGCATTGTTCTGCTATTGTAGATCATCTGCATCAAGGTTTGATGTGTTTGCATTCTAAGATGCTTTTTTTTCAATCACCGCTGTAGCCTGATGGTCAGCTTGAACTAGTCTGGTCATTCTCCTTTAATCTATCCCATCAACAAGGCTTTTCTGCCATCAGAATTGCCGCTGACTGGATGTTTTTTATTTTTTGTTACTTCAGAGGCTGTTGTGTGTGAACCATTCTGATGGTTGATTTGAACATTAGGTGTGCCTATTAAACTGTCCAATAGATATGTATGTATGTATTTATGTATGTACGTATGTATGCATGTATGTATGTATTCATGTATGAAACTTTGTGTCACTTTTATTTTACCTCTATGGCCAGGGATTATTGGCCAACTGCTTCTTTATTCCACATCCCTCTATAGCTCCTTGTTGCTGTCATGGCTGGATAACAAGTTCTGGCACTGTTGCTGTGTTCATAGGTTGATCTGTGATCTCTTAAGTTTGCAGGGAGTGTATGAAGTGCCCAAGTGGCAGCAGGTCCCAAAATCTCTTTGCAGTGAGGCTAAAGAGGTCTGTTTACTGCTTACTGCCACACCTTGGCCTGACCTCAAAACACTACTGGGACTAAATATGTGATTAGCTCAATGTTAGCCAGGAGCACTGGAGCTTTGGCAGCTTGGAAAGCAGCTCTTTCTGCCCACTGAGGGCTGAGTGATTGGGCGCCCTGGCCATAATCAATCACTGACTTTATTGCCAACACCACACATAGAGCAGTGCTGGGAGAAAGATGGGGTGCCTTAAACTTGTTGCTATCTTTGTCACGGCTCCTGAAATGCTGTGTGATTTTATTTAGAGCTGCCCTTTGGCTCGGGTAGGCAAGATTAATTGCTGCTGCCTCTTCACATTGTCCCCAATGGCTCTTTGCAAAGGCTCCTGGCATGTGATCACAAAACATGTCCTCACAAAAATTCATGTAGCCAATCAATGGAGGATTTGTGTATATTGTTAAGCTGTCACTGAGTCTTTGTTGCCCTTGGTTGAATTCCTCATATTTTTCCCACTCCAGGGTTCTGCACTGCCACACTTTGCCCCTCAAGAATGGAGCTCATTATTATGAAGTCATAGCATCCACTTTTTGCCCAGGGTCTCCCTCTTTACCCTCCTCTCCTTATTTTCTCCCTCTCTATCTTTCTCCTTTACTCATTCAGTGGGATCCAAATGATGTCTTTGGGACCTATCTTCCAGCAGACAAAACGTCCACAGTTAGGTTCAATATGTCAATTTCTTCAGTCTTCACAGGACCACAGAGAGCAGCACATCGTTTTGTAAATTAGCCCTCAAACTGTTTTTGGAATCCTTTTATTAAGGAGATTAATTCTCCTCATATAATAACCTTGAAATATGCCAAATTCAAGACAATTAATAAAAAACTTTTTTTATAATAAACATAATAATAAACCAATATGGTTATTATAATAAACCACTGTTTATAATAAACCAGTGGTGGCCAAGTACACAAACCATGTACTTGAGTAAAAGATAAGTAAAATATTACTACTATTATTTGTAGTTGAGTGAAAAGAAAGAAATTTGACTTTAAAATGTAGTGAAGTTAAAGTGAAGTTAAAGTCTTCCAAAACGGAAATACTTGAAAAAAAAAAGCACAGATATGCGCAAAAGCTATTTAAGTACAAAAACAAATTACCTTTACTTTGGTAAGAAATCTTGGCAGATACTCATTTCTAAATTTGACTGATTATGAGGTTGGAGTCGTGGTCATTCAAAATGTAGTACCTAAGTTTAAATTACCTTTCTGCACATTTATAGTGTTTGTCTAATGTTTACTGATGTGACTTTAGCTAGCATTGGCAGCATTGTATCCCTCTGTATCTGACTCAGCATGCTAGAATGTGAACACTTTTGTTCATTCTTTATAGGTCTGATAGCAAACAGAGGTTAAGTTGGGGTTAAATGAGTAAGCTTGTAAAAGTAAAAAGACATTCCAAGTACATGATGACTAGGTCCAGAAGCAGTATCACTTCAGCTGCAGCTCAGGGGTTCATCACTTAGCTTGGAGATAATAAGTGGTGTTTCTGTTATTGAGAATGATCAGTATTGTGTGACTCACCGATGTGGCTGCGGTGTGAGGAGGCCAGGCTCAACTGCCCCCACAAAGACAGCAGGCAGACGCCAAGCAGTAGCACTCTCCAACCCACACACTGCAGCTCCCTCTCCTGCATCCTACACACACAAACATATAGAAACATAGTTAAATCTGTTGCAGAAAAACACACAGATGGTTTATTGCAAATTATTCGTCAAATACATAAATATGTATGCATGGATAATGCTAAAAAACACAGCACAATATTTGGTTCAGTGTTGTCAGGATTCCATCAATCATTTATTGTATGTTCTCAAATATCACCCTCCCAGTGAGCCATTCTTCACTGTTTTAGTCAGTGACACAATCCCTTCCTGTTTTGATGGACTCTTTTCAGCTGGCAAACACACTGGTCTTGATACGATATCAGACACCATTGGACAGCAATTTCATCTTTGTGACAGGAGCAGAGAGACTCAACACACACAGAAACAATCAGAGGCTCATCTCACCACCTGGCCAAAACTATGTTCCAAGCCATAAGGGGAAAATATAATCAGAAAATCACAGCCATCTTTTCAGGCAATTTGTTAGCGTATCTTATCAAATTAGTGCCTAGATAAGTTTTATGCTCCAGAGCTCGCTGCTTCCTCTCTTGGCAGAGACCTGTGAGGGTTTTCTGCATATGCTTAGCGGTAAGGCGGGCTCTGAAGTTTTCACTGGCTCTTGTCTATGGAGGGTTTGGTGTCTAAATAATTAAAGCCATAAAAGGTTGTGATTAAGAACTCCCTGATCCACTGAACCAGCTATGTTGTTCTTTTAATAAGAGCCCGGCCTCACGGTAGCTGTTTGTTTGCAAGACAGGACAATAAAGGGTGTTGAGTATATTAAGAGATTTCTGCAGCGAGGATTTTTTTTTTATATGGAATATTTTAGCTGGTAGTAAACCTACGGTTCATGGGACCTTTTTTTTTCTTTTCAAAATGAACAAATAAAATGTTTATGATTGTTGAGTCAGGGAAGAAGAAATGCTGCATTACATCCTGACGATGATTCAAAGTCAGCGCTGTGTCAGGGCTGTCGAGTCAGAATTGGTGGGAAATTTGTATGCATACGTCATACGGCAGCTCAGATTTATTAAATCACACATCACAATACATCATCACACCTCAAATGAAAGAAGTCTGGCTACACTGTAACCAGCAGGAGCTGGAGCCAATCAGGAGACATACAAAGAAAACAAGACCAACAGGATTGAGCGAGTGAAAGAGTCCGATATTACTCTAAAAGTGGAAAATAGATTGAAGCATGATAGAATGATCATTTTATACTCACTAAACATGTATTAAAAAAAATTATTTATTTATTTTTTCATTTAGGAGAAAGCAATATATATTAAATTCATTTAATTTATTCATGCGCTTAATGAGTGATGAATATTTTTTACATTTAAAATTTACGTTAAATAGAGAAGAACAAGTCAATCAATAGCATAAAGTGTTGTGGGAAGCACAGCTTGGAGTTCTCATTGATCTTGTATTACTTACAGCAAACAGAATAATCCACACAGTACAGAAAGATGCAGCACAACACATGAACAAACTGCTTTAATACATATACCATTGCTACTGTAGATGGCAAATTTCCAAACTCTTACTTTTCAGTTGAATATATTCTGGAAAGTTTATCACATGGCTTTATCTGCAGAGCTGTAAATTCAATCTAGTTAGCAGTTTTTGTCTGTTTTATATCTCTTCATCCCAATGAAAGAAAATGATACGACTTCAGTTTAAAAAAAAGTAGAACAAAGTTCCACAATCTTAGAAAAATTTAAGCAAGCTGGCAATAGTAAAATGCATTGATTGCTGAATTGTTTTAGAATTATTTTCTACTAAACAAATAACTGATTCTCTTTTTTTTTTTTTAATGTAATTTGAGATAGAAAAATTTAGGTTTTTATAGTTTTCTTTCAGCAAATGCAATTTATATTTAGTTTTCTAACAGTGTAATTCACTATTTTGAAGTATTATTATTATTATTATTACTATTATTATAATTATTATTTTACATCAGAAAGAGTCATCTCACTAGACTTGTGTAATTACAAAGGAAATATTTTTAACATAAAATATAATGTATCTAAAATATAATAAATATTCTGTAATTGATATTCACTTTTATAGCCTCCATGTTGCTGGAATATTCAATAATATTTGGTGGACATTCACATGTACTTCTGCAATCGAGAAAATCTCATAAAAATGGAACATGTAATAAGAGGTAGTTAACCAGGTCTATTCCTCAGGTTCTTTCACGTTTCAATAAACCTCAAAGTAGACCTTCCACCGTTAGTCTGTATTAGTAAAACGTTCATCCTCAACCAAATTCTTACTCATAAAAACTCTTAAGCAGTATGTATACACTTTTCTTCACCTGCTTCTCATGGTATAACACAGAATCCTCTTCCCACTTTCAACAAAAACTGAACCAATTGCAATTATTTGTTTATGGAATTTGTTCTCTGCACTCTGCTCTCTTTCTCAGTGTTGCAGTTCATAAAAGAACAGCATTCGATAAAGCAAACCTTTCTGTAATATAATGTCAGTGTAAGGACAATAAATTCTGCTCTCTAGTTTTACCAACCTTCATTCGAGTTGCATACAATAAAACAGGTTCTCATTCATCACAATTGGAAATCTTTTTAATTCTAAACTAATATGATCCAACCACCTCAGGTGTGGAACAGGCTTGAAGCTGTGATCATGTAGTGTCTAAAGGCTGCCTTTGCTAGACTGCAGCCATTATGTGTTTCACCAATGCAGCTCTAATCTTTCAAGCTCTCAAATGTAAAGAATTTTGAAGGTCAGTGAGGATAGAGGTGTAATATGATGATGGTGGTCATAATAATGATGATGATGATGATGATGATGATGATGATGACTATAATAGCCAGAATTGAAGCCAGGTCAGAACTACCATTTTGCTCTTCATCTTTTTCCATCTTTTTCCCTTTCTGCATATGCCCACAAAATGTCGCACAAATTAGAGACTGTTTCCTCTCACATTAGAGTCAATATATTTAAAGGATCATAATCTTTCAACCAAATAGTGTATTCACTATTTTTTGATTAACAAACTTTATTCTTACCCAAACATCCATTTGATTTTGATCCTATATAAGATTTCTAAAATATACATGTATTTACAGCAATATGGCCAATACACTTTATGTCATGGCCTCAGTTTTCTAGTATTTCTAGTATTTATTTTCCAGTAATATAATCTAGTATATGACATCATCTAATTGATTTTTTCATCTGTGGATTAATGTGAATCAAATGATATTAAGTTTTGCGTCTGAAATATAATTATAAATTCATGAGACGAATAGCAAGTCTAAAAAAAAAAATCAATAAACAGAGTGTTGTGTGATAGAGTGTTCAATTTAGTTCAGCCTGCTTTAATCAAATGGTCTCTGGATTAAAGTAAATCACTTTTCTTTTTATTACTCAATTTACAATATCATTTGATTCTCATCTTATTACATTTGTGTTACTTCGAGCACCTGACAAAACATTGGAATACTCAATAATTATGGAAAACTGAATTAACTCATAAAGTTCCTTTTAAAGTAAAACTACAATGCTTGAAAACTAACTCTGGGTTTAAAGAAAGAGCCTTTATTTGTTTAGGTACATTACAGCACAGTGAAGATTGTTATTTGCACATCCCAGCTTGTCAGGAAATTGGAGGCAGAGACACCAATGATACAGCATAACTGGAGCAAAGAAATGCAAGGGCCTTGCTTAAGGGCCTAACAGTTAGGCAGTGCTAGGGTTTCAACACCATCCTTCCAATCAGTAACCAAAAGCCTTTACAGTTGAGGCACCACTGCCCACAGTGCAAGTAATATAATGAATTAAGAAACAGACATTTTTTCCTAAAGACCATAATGTGAAACAGGAAAAGAGAAAAGATTATATGTCCAAATAAAACAATGATGCAATAAAATATCTGCCACACACTTGTCAATGCTTATTTAAAAGGTACTATCATTGCATAAAAACCTGAAACCTTACTGACACAATCATGGCCAAGGTTCCCAAGTGGCACATCAGAAAAGCATTTACCGTACAGTTACGAGATGCAAGTTTAAATGCAAGTTTAATAGCACAACTTTTTCCTGTAGCAAAATGAGTCATACTCCCTACAGGGAATGGCAGGGGACCCATGGGATGTCTTCTGTATTCTGCAATGATATTAACCAATCACAGGCATCTGTAAATATATATATATATATATATATATATATATATATATATATATATATATATATATATATATATGTATATAATATATTTATATATTATGAAAGTCAGTAGGAGTAAGACTGAGTACATGTGTGAATGAGAGGGAGGGCAGTGGAGTGGTGCGGTTGCAGGAAGAAGAAGTGTAGAAGGTGGAGTTCAGGTACCTGGGGTCAGTAATGGAGAGTGTGTTAGAGAAGTGAAGAAAAGAGTGCAGGCAGGGTGGAGTGGGTGGAGAAGAGTGGCACGAGTGATTTGTGATAGAAGGGTATCTGTGAGAGTGAAAGGAAAAGTTTATAGGACTGTGGTGAGACCTGCAATGTTGTATGGTTTAGAGACAGTGGCATTGAGTAAAAGACAGGAGGTGGAGCTGGAGGTAGCAGAGCTGAAGATGATGTTTTCATTGGGAGTGATGAGAATGGACAGGATTAGAAACGAGTTTATTAGGGGGACAGCGCATGTAGGACATTTTGGAGACACGGTGAGGGAGGCAAGATTGAGCTGGTTTGGACATGTGCAGAGGAGGGACATGGGGTATATCGGTAGGAAAATGCTGAGGATGGAGCCAACAGGAAGGAGGAAAAGAGGAAGACTAAGAAGGAGGTTTATGGATGTGGTGAGGGAAGACATGCAGGTAGTTGGTTTGAAAGAGGCAGATGTAGAGGACAGGGGGGTATGGAGACAGATGATCCGCTGTGGCGACCCCTAATGGGAGAAGCCGAAAGAAGAAGAAGATATATTTAGGAAAAGGCAGATATAATTTTTCCTCTGAGTGTGACACAATAAAATTCGATATAATTTGATTTGATTCAAAATAAGCATATAATAAACAGTTAGAAAAGACTAGTTTTGGTCTGTTAAAATATTTAAAATTTTCATTTGCTAACCGGTGGTCGTCAGTTATTAATTGTCCACTACATTTAGCTGATTTTTCCAGTATAAACACACTGATTTTGCATTAAACACTGCTTTACTTTTCATTTTAAAGGAGCAATAACATTAAAGGACCAGCTTGTAAATTTGTAGTGCCCTCTGCTGTCTGAGAGAAAAACTCCAAGTATAATATTATAACGCTATCTATTCCGTCACCCTGAGCTAAAAACCCTCCTGCTTTTAGTGCTTGGCTCATGTCTAATGTTTCCTTTTTGGTAAATGTCTTATAATGGTGGGTGGGAAATGATAGGTGGCCAAATTGGGGGAGAAGCCAATTGCTTAAATGTAAGTGTAAGTTAAGTGTTAAGTATAACACAATACATTTAACACGATAAAATCCTTCAACAAAACTTGTCTAATGTCGCTATGAAAAACCATGAATGGTTACACTGTTGATTTGTATAAATTGAGGCTCACCTGTATAGGGCAATAAGAAGCAAAAAAAATAAATGTTAGAGTTGATAAGTCATTGTCAATCTATTTAATCTGTCATTTGCACCCAGCCTCTTCCTTCTTCTGGCCCAGAAATGACAGAGTTGTCTAATATCAGAGTTGTCTCTTTAGTGGCATCTCCAAATAAACATAAATAGCTTATATTTCCTATACATTTTTCAAGTCAAACTTACAATACATTGATACTAAGCAATGAAGTCACATACTCAACTGTCAATCGTGTTAACCATTCAAGTCTACTGGCTCGCCTGATCACTTTCTTTTTGTTTTTTTTCTGAAATAAAAAAAGACTGTTCTTTAGGCATAATTTTACATTCTGATGTTAGAATGCAGAAATCTTATGCAAAATGCATAAAAGCTGGGAAGTGATATACAATCATGTAAATATGTATTCTTTGTTATATCCCTTCCTTTTTTCCCAATTCAACAGTCAGTGAATCTACCTAAAGACATATCGTGGTCCAGCCAGTATTCAAACAACTTGCATCTATTAATTAACGGTGATGTAAGTAAACTTGAAAGCCATTTTCAGAGAGTCCAAGGAATAACTCACAGCATCATTATTGCCATATTTTTGTTTAAGGTCAGTCGTGATGTTTTAGTGTTTCCTTGTTAAGCTGCGCTTTATGTAGCATTTGACATATCCCTGAGGCCAAGCCATGCAGCTCTACTGTGCTTTCACTTGTCTAAATTGCTGCAGTGAGTGGACCAGCTTATGAAAGGCAATGCTGTATACAAAGAGGGGTCAATAGAGACATTTCAAGTACACCCCGTGTTGTGGCTAATAATGTTGATTTTTATTGAAATTGCCTGAAACTGCATTCCAGCACTTTCTTTTTACTCATATAAAATCGCCTCAAGCAACCTGGCACCGAATAATAGAAAATAACAAGAGGAGTTTGGGCATTCGGGACATTTGGATGTTTCAGTAGGCATCTCACAACTCTAGCTGGAATGTGCCTAAATGGTAATTAATTCATACTGTACTTTGGCTGAATTTCTGAAGTGAAATCAGCTCAAATTATGGTGAGACAAGAATGAACTGTTTCAACACAAAAATAAATTAAGTTTATGTCTTTTTTGCACACTCCATTTTATGTCTCTAGACTTTAAGAAAGACAGATATAAACTTGTGCTGAATCTGTTTGTGTTTCAGTATGAGGGATTAACTTAAACCATCAGGAATAAAAAGCATATCGGATCTATCTGCCTTGGACAAAAATACCAAACCGAGAGGCTTCACAGCCGACAAACAGGCGTTTGGAGCAAAAGGGGAGTCAATCCGCCTAAACATGTTGGAGTGAGTCAGTGTTGAGTGGAGACTCCTTTTGCACCTCCTGGTTTCCCCGGAAGAGTGCACCATTTTCAAACGAGCTCCTCAACCTGCCTCAGCCGCCTAATTAGTCCCATTGGAGTGCCCCCAGTACAGATGGCAAGATGTCTGACATATTTATTTCTGTTCCTCTCATCAAACCTCTCTCTTCCATTTTCACTTTCACCCTCACTCTCGCTTTCTCTTTCTCTCTTTCTCTTTCACTGCCCTTGAGAATGGATACAGCTCTCTGGTGCTTTCAGTCTCAATGGTGTAGCCTCACAGAGGCTGTCTGGCGCTTGATCCGTTTGATTTCTGTGTATGTGTTTGTGTTTGAGTGGGTGAAGTAGAAGAAAAAAGGTGTATGAAGAGTTGCCTCCCTCAGTCTCTCGGAGGAACTGGACATGCAAGTGTGCCAGTGCAAATTCAGATCCAGACATCTGTTCCATAAAGTAGAGAATAAAGCTTGAGGGTGGAAAAGAAGATTAAAGAAAAAATAATAATAAAAAAAGAAGGGCAAAAAAGTGCAAGAGATGGATGTATAGACAGTGGGGTGAAGGAGGATAGATAAATGGTGTGACAGAAGAAGAACAGAAGCCATTCAAACACATGCATGCCTGAGGTAGACCTTAAAGTCCACAGCATGAGTGTTGATTGACATTGACAAGCAAAAGCTTGGAGTAGAAGAAAAGATTTTTTTCAGCTAGCTCTTTTATACACAGACTTCATAGCATTTATGCACGACAGGCTTGGCATTTTTGAATACAAAGAAATTTTGTCTTTGGGCTCATGCTTTCAAAAATGAAGCAATCGGACTTTTATATGCAACTTCCATGGAGCTACACAAATCTGTCACTCCATAACGTCATCCTGAACGGAACATAAGAACTCCAGGGCTTTCAAGAAATCAATAATGCAGCATATGGTCAGCCTGTCAGACTAACAAAAGACCTGTCTTTGTGACACTGACAGGGTCAAACACTTTAAAGAAAACATTTGTCCATTTTGTCCAGCACCATCTAATATCTCAGTAAATGATTTTTGAGTGATATGTTTTTTGACCACCTGAGGACTTTTCACCAGTTCCTTGTCTAGTTTCTGTTAAGCAGTAAAAGTTTTATTTGTGCTCAGTATCTGGACTCATAAAGCCACATTTGCACTTGCTTTCTTTGGTGGCAGACATATGTTACGTTCAGCATTTGCAATGAGAGAATAACTGTTACAAAAATAACTCAAGTGACAGCTTCACTGAGTGCTCATTTGAATTCTGCAAGATTGCATTTGGTTGCCAGTGGCACAATATGCAAAGCAGAAAGCTTTAAATCATTGCGCTTAAAGATTACTTTTAGTAGGTTTACCTGCGATAGAAACGAGGAAACTGCAGGGAATCTAGACAAGGTCTGCAATAAAAAATACTGTCTAACATCAATAAGAAAATTGCTGGTTTAATTCATTATCTTTTTCTAAAGACAGGTGGAAGTGGATTTCATTTCCTCTAAATGCAGATTAAACTCTGAGATGAACCTTAGGAACTCTTTGCAGCAACACATCCAGAGTTATCGGTTCGTGTGTCTGTAAGATGCTGGAAGTAACTCGAAACAGACTCTGGTTTTGCCAACTCATCAGCATGAACCCAAATTACACAGCCGAACCTGTCAGAGCACATCTCATCCAAACTCATCACACACCACCTACACACAGTGCACACAGACTCATACACGCACACAGCTTCATGCCTCGCTTCGTTCTCTCCAGGTGTGTATATTATGCAGACTCAATATTTTCTATCAGTGTTTGTCTAGAGGGACAAAGCTTGAGCAGTGGTTTGGGTTCCAACATAACCACAGTTAAAAGAGTGCAGTTTGTCCGGACTAATAAAATGTCTGTAAAAAAAAATTTCAATTTGAATTTGCTTGTCTACAACACAATATAATCAGAAACCACGTTTAAACAATGATACAAGTATCGGATAAAAGTGAAGACACCGATCCAGACATAAATCAGCGCCATTCTAAACTCTACTTGGAATTTAGCTCAATTTTCTGTGCACTTTAAAAAAAAAAAAAGAAATGGCAAGTCGTTTGAAAGGTCTTCGGTACACAGCACATGCTCTATAAAAAATACTACCTATCATTTGTTCTTAAAAAATGTATGATTGGTGTTCAATACAGCACCATTTCTTTTATTCTCAGCAGCACAATAGCTCATCTGTAAAGCCAGTCTGGGCCCTGAGATTTCACTCGGTTAGATGAATACACTGAGGAACGAGCAGAAAGTCTGACTTAAATTGAAAGGATGAGAGTGCTCAGGATGCTTTAATATAATCAAAGCCACCCTAAGTGGATCTTCAAGCCTTACTTTTGCTTTGCAGTGCCTGGCCTATCCCAAAAATTTATGCAGCTGTTTTTTTGTTCTTTTTAGAAATACGCCCTCTCGTAATGTTGAACGGCTCAGGCTAAAATGTGTAACTTAGAGGAATCAATATGAATGGATTGGCTAAATCAAGTCTAGATTGATCTAAAGCTCTGATCAGGCAAAGCTCTACCGCACGATCAACTATTCTGTCCAAAACCGTTTTACAGACTGATAACATCTGTGGCAATCCAAAACAAATGTTTCCTAGTGGAACACTGTTATTTGTTGTGATGTATTATTTTTACAAGATGAAATTTTTTTCTGGGGCATGAAAAAAGTAAATAATTGAAGAGAAAGACAGTTCAAATATGTTTCTATACCTTTTATTTCTTTCTTTTTTTCCATTTTCCTTCCAATTGTTCTGGTTGAGGTAACAGTTATACTTTTTATTGTATAGCAGTATTGTTAAGCAATATTTTACAAGTAAGGCTAAGGTTATAGTGAATATAGGAACGTCTGTGATTTAGCTGTAGGCACAAACCCACAGGGCAAGACATGCTGATATTAGGAGTAACCACATGACTAAGAGTGAAATATTGCTTTTATATACAAGTTCTTCAAACAAGAAATTAATTTTGAGTAAGTGACATTTCAGACACAATATGGTTAAATATTCTTTTGCAGAATTACATGCCGAATAAAATAACACTCTCTTTTTAAAGTATGCTAGGATGCTGCCTAGCCTGCTCACACTGATTTGTGCATTCCTGTTAAAGATGTTCCAGTAAAATTGGTAGCCCCTTTTTTTTTCATCTGACAAGCATTTATATATCAAGTCTTCTATTCCAGATAAGTTTTATTGTTGTACTGGAGAACTGGTTTTAAAGGACGAGGTGGAAGTTTGCTTGGTGATTACAAGCAAACAGCTGTGTGAGTGAATATTCCTTCTTGAAACATTACATTACCAATCAAGTTAGTGGACTGGAAGTAACTAAAATATATACAGTAGTGTGAAATATATAGTATGAGGTTGTATCAAAAAGTTTTGAGACTAGTTCTGTTAACAGGAAAGTACTTTATAAATGTATACACACTATCGCCTTCAAAATAGTCCCCTTGCATGGCAATACAGCGTTCATGCCACTTCTAGAATATGTCCTAGAAGTCTTTTCAGCTGGATCTCCGAAATCATGTCAAAAACGATGACCTGTAAGCTGGATCTTCATCTTGAGCTGGTTTCAACATTTTCAGGGGGTTGAGCTCGTTGAAGGTTAGGGTTAGGGTTAGGGTTAGGGTTAGGGTTAGGGTTAGACACCTCAAACATCTTATTACAGTATGGCAGCAAACATGCTCTTTGTTCAAACTTGCTGTCCATGATTAAATCACAGATGTGGCAACACACGGGGTCAGAATAGAACCAGTTAGAACCATTAGTCTCAAAACCTTTTAATACCACTTTGTATAGTATATAGTGAGATTTCCATTTTATATGTATATTATATATATATATATATATACACAGTATATATATTTCTAAAAAATAAAGTAACTAAATAGTTTAAATTATAAGAAAAAACATTACTCAGAAGAAAGTAAATGTAATGAAGCAAAGTTTTACTCAGTTTAACTTAAAAGTAAAAGAATCTATAGCAGAACATAAATCATTTTTTTTTTAAATCTACCTTTACTTTAATAGTAAAGTATTAAAACAAAGTTAATGAAAAAATAAACAAACCAAATTATTTGTAAAAAAATGCGTGTGAATATGTGAAATATGTAAAAATATCATTCCATCTCTGTATGTAGTGTATTGGTAACTAACTACAAGTACATTGTCCAATCAATTCATCAGATCTAAAATATCCTGGTAAATATCCTGCAAATAACCAATGAGAATGTGACTTGCTACCTACACAATTACATAGTGGAATCAAAGCTAGTTATAACTAACATTAGCAAAGAAAAACAGGCTAGTTTTAAATATCCAGTTAATGCTCTTAAATATGCAAAGCATATCTTAACATGTACAATCCTTCTAGGAAGGCCATGAAGACACTATGTGGACTAAAATATTGGTACACCTGACTTTTCCCACATTCCACTTAAACACATTTTTAGAGGATGTCTCTGAATGTGATAGCATTAAAATTTCACTTTAATTACATAGGAGATCCAAATCTGATCGCTGACCTCAGATCTACAGTATTAATCATCTCAAGAATGGATTGAAACACTGACTACTGCACCCCAGGTCTTCTCACCCTACATCAGTACTGCTTTTGTGTCTGAATGAGCAAAAATGACCACAACCACACTCCAAATTCTTTCCATCTTCCCAGAAGAGTGGAGGTTTTTAGCAAATAAGCAATGTGATGCAGCAAATGTGGTTCGAGATGTTTAAAAAGTACATAAAATCTTATGGTCGGTTGTCCACAAACTTTTGTTTATACAGCATAGAGTATTTTCATTCTATATGTGTATTTGCTTCCTCTATCATACTGAAAAATCTTACTGAGGTAAGACCAGAGATGCTTATCCTCAAGCAACACTGCAGTAATTTGATTTATTAATAACTCAGTTATTGGTTTCTATGCATTTGGAATGCTATAGCACTAACTACATTGTGTACCATGAGAAGGTCACTACAGATAATAAATTAGAATGATTCTTGAATTGTATTTCCACACATGTTTATTCTAAAATGCACATGCATACAGTCATTGGCTGACTGAGAAGCTAAAATATAATTAAATTATTTTAATTAATTAATAGTACCAGTAGCTTCAATAACAATCAGGTAAATATTCAATACTCTAAAATAAAGTACAATAACAAAGTAATTACTCAAGTATTTCCCACTCCCGCACACTTTTGCTCATCACTCGTGTAGCATAACCTAACAATTGAAATAAAATAAAAAATTGTTTTGTTTTCTATTTAATTATTATTGGTATCATTGAACATCATTTAGGTTCTGAAAGGCTCATTAAAAGTTATATTAGTATAATAGTAATCTTAATTATAGCATAATACTGTAGATTTTAGAGAATAATAGTCCTATGCCAAATTGCCTCACATACTGTATTTCTACATCCAAGAAGCACAGGCACAATATATTCCCACATCACATCATGAAAGAATAACCTTCAACATTGCTTCTAACCAGCGCCTTTTAAACCAGATGAATGTCTTCCCTCACTTCAAACACAGATGCAACAGAAGCCTCAAGCAGCCAAAGTTACTTCTACTCCAGGTCTTTTCTGCGATCATACAGTAGGAGCAACAGGGAAGAGTTGTTCACAGCACCGAAATGGTTGGCTGTCACTCAGAGTCACTTTCTTAATACTAAATGCTTTATAGGAGAGCCAGACGATTGCTTGCACTCCAATCTGCTTGTGTGCTAATAGCAAAAAAAATAAGGCTTATGTCCTTCTAAAAGCACTTCGTTGAATTTTTGCTATAGTTAGAGGTGTGTAAACTAACAGAGCTGAGAAAATAGTATCACCTGAGAACATGCATGCTGTTCCACCTTTACAAGTGTCAGCTGCTCCGAGCCCAGACCTACTCTATGCATTGAGAAAGGTTGTGGAGAAACAGTCTTTAGTGATTAATTGAGCTTTCCATGAGCTGAAAGACTCATTCGATCAAACCAAAATAGTATTGTCTCCAGTGTGGAAACTTAAAAGTAGAACAGCTAATACATTAACCACAAATCCACCTAGGGCTTAGTAATAAAGCAACACTGCTTGCTCTTTTACTTTATCTTTTTCTTTCTCTTTTATGTTTGTTCTGCATATACCTTAGAAGACATAAAAAAAGCTCATAATATTTAAATACAAAGGCTTTTTTTACAGTTATGTTGGCATTAAATTAACTTCTGCAGTCTGGCTGTCAAACCCTTATGGAATCCCTTAAGAGTTTAGCTCCAGCTGTGCCATGCACTGTCAGTGGCTGACAGTCCCCAAGGACATACTTTTACTGGGAGCTAAGGATGGCATTGCTTCTTTTTCTTGTTTTTCTTCTTCTTTTTTAACACCGATATGTCATTTATTACGCAGCCGATCTGCATGGTTCCACAGTTCAGTTAAGACTTTTGGTATTGTGTGAGACAAAGTGCCTTCTAATGATACTGAATAATAATAGTAATCACAGCTTTGATATGCCTCACAATTGTTGCATATTTTTAATTAATAGAAGCCTGTCACAGATCTATAAAACTGCTGACACAGACCAGAGCTACGGTCTGAAACACAATCAACCCCCCCTTGAAGACTCATCCTTCTTTCTACACATTATATTCCAATATCTGGCCCTTATAAAAATCTGACTGAACAGCACAAGAATGGAGAAATAGAAACAGTGCAGACATCAGAACACAGCACAAACTTTTCCAACCTGCATTCATGATATCAGCATGAGTCCTAATGGCACTGCATTCGTTGGTAACCTGATCTTGCCAGCATCTCAATGACCATCTAGCTTGTTCCTACATACATCACATAGCCTTCATTCTTTATATCGGCAACATTCTGTTCATGATGTAATGCCTTGAAGAGCCCTGTATGGAGCATGTGTCCCTGAACCGGAATGCTGGTCAGGATTCCATCTGTGTGTTGTAGTCCTCACGAGCAAGCATTAAAGAGCTAACCTGCACTTCGAACATCACTTGGTAGTGAGCACGGCCCTTGGCCTTCTGCATTATTCACAGTATAGGCAGGCAGGGTTCCCTGCTCCGTTTGCTGCCCTGCTGTCAGGGGGCAGTGAGCATGCTCTCATCCATTATTGACCAGCAGCACCTCATGGGGAGAGGGAGGGGGGGGTTATTGTGAAAGAAAGAAAAGGAAAAAGACAGTGAGGCATGGACTAAGTGCTCTTAATCTTCCAGCCAGCCAAAAAAAATGAAAGAGTTAAATGGGTGCAGTGTGTTTCAACTGGCACTGTTTTATACCTGCCAACCACAGTAGAAATGCCAAATGATGAATAAGCATATGGGTGGGGGTGGGGGGTGGCGGTGTAAAAATGGTTACCATAGCCACAACATTTGGGCAAACTGCCACTATAAATGATTGGACTACTGGGATCAGCAAGTCTCTGCGCACATATGCGCGACTCACTGCAGGAGGAATTTCTTTTATGACTTTTCACTTGTTTTCCTTTTACAGCTTTAGGATTAGGCTGTGAGCCTGCAGACACTATATGGAGCTGCTTGTCTACAAATGCGATTGTCATTATGTCAACTAATCTAGCCCTGTTCGCATCGATCACATAAAAAACAGAAATCTGTAGTGCACTAAAACCAGGGTGGAGAAGATGCATTTCACCTGTTTAGAAAGTCTTCCCATGGACCATGGTTTGCACTCCATGCCTGGCCAATCTTGCTGATTATTCAAACATAATATTCCTTCGGAGGTCGGCTAATGAAAATTGTTACAGCTCTTGCCCTGGTGAGATGCGGCCAACATTAATTGGATATGTAATTGAGTTTCTCTGCATGTTTGGACAAGCTAATTTTCCAAGCAATTTTGGGCCTTAATTTCAGTCATTAAAATTTCTGAATCTTAAATTCCAAAGTGGAAAGCCTCCTTTTAGCACATGAGTCTGTGGATGCTTCTGAAGTTCAACTACAAACACTAATCCACTTACAGCTCGCAGAAACACACTCTCCAAATTACCAAACCGTAAGTCAAGCAGAGGCACACAGCCAAAAAAAATTGCAAATTAATCTACCATTAAAGTGAATGTGCATTTTTACCCTTTTTACTTGTACAAAAGAGAGTCGGAAAAACAGAAAAACAGAACAGCAACCAAACAAAATATTACTGCAAAACCGTGCACATTAGTATGACTACAATACATTTTTAAATGTATGTTCAAAGATATAATGTAGTTTACACCAAAACAATACATGCGATATTCTGGCTTATTTGTGCTTTTTTCACTAATTAAAAAAATGGTTGCAGTTATTGTAACTAAAAAAAAAAATTACTTTCATTTAAATGTTTTTTTATTTTATTTCAATGTTTTACAAACAATATTTTCATTTTATATTTAATCTCTTTACATTAATGATGTAAAGCAAAACATCTGCTATCATGTGAATTTCTCTTAAATCCTATTAGAAAGAAGATTATGTCTTACTAAAATTATCCTGTATAATTAGATCTCTTGCTGGTAATCAGAGCCCTGCTAAAATTAATAAATAATAAATCAGAATAAAATGCCAGTATTTAGTAGCTAGTTGTGGGAATTTTAATTAACTGGGTAGGGAAGTACAAAATAAAAAATGTATATTAAAATAAGTGATATTTTATTGTCAGTAATCACTTTATCCTGATGTTAGTGCTTAGTGCATAGAACGGCACCAAACACAGACACACAGTCACAGTTTTGGGGTAGGAGGATAAATAAATCTACAAAATGCAAAGCTCCACACAGACATTAGCCCAAGCTCAGAATCAAATGAAACAAGCTGATGATCAATTATTCAATATTTAAATGGACTCTTAACAGGAACATTTCAAGGTACAAGCTATGTAGTCATTAGATATTACACATCTGCACAGAGTAAACTCTTGCATTAGTATTATGCTATGCATTTATAATCACACACTTCTTAACTACTGGGTGAAAGCTATGTCACTCTCTTAAAGTGATCAGCACCATCAGCACCATCATCACAAAGTTGTTCTTGATTTATGTATGTACTTTACCTTTAGTAATGCTGATACTGTTGCTGATATTTCACTAAGCGTGACGTTTTTTAAAGTAAAATCCATACCAAACTGGTCAAATAGCTTCCATCTGCAATATACTGTGTGCTCACTACATATGCTACAATGGCATTGTCGAATCCACATTCCACACCATAACCCTATTTTACCATGGAGGCATCTAATAGTATTCTACATATTCAATATTATACCATTGGTTTGGCTTTGCGGTGTCTGATGCTTAATGAGAGTGCTATAAAATAGACAAGAGCAAGAACCACTCCATAGATTCACATTGTAATGGGAATGAGGTTTAGCCTATTTTTATTATAAATTTCTTTTAATGTGAGGACAAAGAAAACAATTTGGTTAAGTGGTTACAGGCTGCAACTAGCACTCAACGAGTGAACCACATGTGCTCATTATTCATTCAGATTTTTGCACTGATTGTTAAACTGTGGAAAAATCAACATGCAACAGAAATGGATAAAAAAAAAGAAGAATGATTCACTTTTTCTTAGTTCCTCATTCCCTCCACCTTCGCTGGAACTTAATCCTCTCCAGTAATTGGAATTTTTGGATACTGAAGTAATGGAATTGCTCCTACCAACTGAGCTTCAAAACATTCATTACTTATTAAGGCTAATAAACGCTTCACAGGATTTTGAATAGTTGCCATGTAATTTAGCCGACTCTTCTGCCCGATATAAAACGCATGGGCAGATTTGCAGAAACTTAGCTCACGTGCGAGTCCGTTAGATAGCAGGGTATTAGGCGCTAGCAAAGATCAAAGTCAAAATATCTACCGCATTCACAACCTGGTTCTTCGATTAATGGCTCACCAATAGCCCCATATTGCTTGTTAGCAGACCTGTGCTGTGATACTGTATTATATTGACTATGATTTTTGACCATTTTTATCCTCAAGATCCCCTTGGTTTACATTCTTTTCTACCCACATCACACCTGGCCCACCTCATTAAGGGGTTTTTAATTAGCTGTTCAAATGAATAAGTTGTGGAAACAGTAGATAAAATTTTAAACTGTGCAGGGCCGGGGTCTCTTGTTTTTCACACAGACAATCAAGCTGGGAAGAATAAAAAGGGCTATATTTTTTTAATGAAATTCTCTTGAACTATTAAGCATGCTTTCATTATGCTTAACTAGGCCTATTTATGGCCTAAATGGTTTCAATTAACAGCCACTGTGTAATCTAACAGACAAAATGGTAGTCGGTATATACAGTAGCTACAGACTTTCTGTTATTTTCTAGCTTCTAGTGGTGAATGAAGCAATAAAATGACAGAAAATATAGAAAACGGTACTGTCAGTTAATTGGCATGCTGGCAGTTTGGAGGATGGTAAAAGCCACACAGTCTCAGCATCTGCATGATCCAGATGTTCAAATAAACAACTAAAGGAAGGAAGGTGCCCAAAGTGTCAGGAATGAGTAAGTACTAGGACAAAACTGTTTACTTGTGTCTATTTATAGCAACGTTCCAACCAGTTAAACTCTTAATTCGAAAAATGCTTTTGGGGGAGAGAAATAATGCCTGCCCCCAGTTCTGGTCCTCTATGTTTAACTTTAAAATGTACACAATTGCAGTGTGCTTACTAAATTTTTCAAAAGGTTTGGAACTGTAGTCATGACAGAGGCAATGAGCTTAAAAACTGTGTGACAGCAAATGACTGCCAGAAATGATATTATCTTAACATGAGCTTTTTTAATACACACATGACAGATTTAAACATATCCAGACAGTAGTGCTGCTATTGGTGTGAAGTTTCAATATAAAAAAAAAGACCTGGAAGCCTCTGCATACACTATCAGAGGGAAAAACAGAGATGGAGAAGGAAGAAAGAGATAAAAAAAAAAGAGTATAAAAGTGGTGGAGAGGAGCCAGACAAAAAAAAGAAGAAAAGATGGATAGAAGCTGAAAGAATCATTTCTCTATTCAAAAGCCTTTTCAAATTTCTGACAGCCCCGCTTAATTCACTTTTTTTTTTAAAGTCCCTTCAAAAGATCCTGTTGCGTGGGACTCCCTTGTGTATTCACAAAGACTCTGTCGTTGTTTGTGCACTCACAGTTTGTCTCAGCATATTTCCTCCAGCTCATTTAAAGCAAAAAAGGGTATGTAGGATTCCACCACTTTTAACCTTTTTTTGTTTTTCTGTGCAAAAAAGCATTAAACCCCAAACCCCACCCCACCCCAGTGGTGTTATATGCATGTAAATTCAGCTGAAGATCATAAGCTTATTAAAATTTTCATTAGATGGAGTTGGAATAATTGTTAAAACAATAAATACAAAAGAATCACACCCTTAAATCTGAACTACAAAGCTGCAGATAACCTATAATTCAGATGAGTCTAATGTGTTGAAGTATATACTGTAAGCGATGGAGCATTTAAGGACCAACAAAAACATTAAGTCCCCTTTTTGCTTGTTCACGTCAAAATCCAGCAGTAGGCTGAGAGGCATGATCACTGATGTAGGCACTAATACCCCCACACTGAGCCCTTTTTAAATTTTAAAGAAAAAACATCTAACTCAATGAAAAATTCTCTCATTGTCATGCCATCTGCATATGCCTGTGACTGGTTGTGTGGGAGTTGCTGAAGTGAGGAAAACAACCCAGTGTTGTTATCAGGAGGAACTGATGCTCCTGATATTACATTAAACAGAAATAATTGCCAGTTAACCCCTTGCAGATTGTCTTGGGCAAGGTTGAGCGACTCTGTATTTGATATACAGTAACAAGTTCAGAGGAATGGGCGAGAAGCTATGCAGATATACTGGATATTTCTATTTATTTCATTCTACACTCCTTCTTTTTTTCACCTCTAAAAGCTCTGTCTCTAAGCTTGGGGCACTTTCACATAATCTTTTTTAATGAAAACATGTAATAATAATAGATATTGGGTGCACCAAATTAAACATTAAATAAAATGCTAATAATGAATATATTTGCAGTGAAAAACATTCAAATAGGGTCCCTGAAGGTGTATTCTGTAAAGAACTGTTCTGCAGACAGGTCTCTGTAGACTCCCTGGGGATAAGTGGCTTATGGCCTGTGACCACATGCAATGAAGTAAGCCAAAGTGACTTGGTTGAGCAAGTAGGTACTGTTCTAAGAGCACAAAAAGGCAGGAGGCTGTATTCTTATCAAAAAGGACATCCATATTTCACCTATGCGAACTCACATCAGTGACGTGATAAAGGTGCTTATGACAACAGCAATTGGGTAAATGTCTTAAGAAGAAATCATTATGTTTGGAATGATTTCTGTGGTGGAGTAGGGATATGTTCTCATGTCTATGTCTGCAGTTTTTCTTTTTTCTAGTATTCTGGCTTCCTCCTACTTTATACTCTCATTATTCAAACTTGCATCTTAGGACAATAGGGTACATCTTTTCTGTTGCCTGCTTGAGAGCCAGTTTTGCATTTCTTGACCAATTCAACATCTCTTGGAAGTGTACCACTATATGGTAGCGATAGAGATACTGATAGCCAGGATTGATAGACAATTTGAACAAAGATATGTACACAGGCAACAAAACCAGTTCAACATCCATTATGAAGATATAACTCCTTCAAAACTGTTACTTCTCTGTATGTTAAAAAAGCAGGACTACAGCAGACTAGGCAGGATTAAAGGGAAAGCCTGTGGGTGTAACCTTGCTCTTGCTCTTTTTCACTGCCAAGTTTTTCATAGACTGTATCCAAAAATTTGTTCATTTCAAAAATGATGCGTGGCCTTGTGAGATTACCTACCTACCTAAACCATGCAAGTAGGTGGATTTGCTTACATTACATTATTGTGTGTGGTACCCAGAGTGGACTGACTTTATATCTGGTATTCCCAAAAAAAACAATGGATCCAGCACAACCCTGCCCAGAATACAGTGGAAATGATGGTTTACTGGTTAAGACTTTTGGTTATTAGTCAAGAGTTCAAACCTTAGCACAGCTGAGGTGCCACAGCTGTAACCTTAAGCAAGGACCATAACATTCTATGCTGCGTATTTACCATGTGCTCTGACTTTAACTTCCTAAGAATTTTACTGTGCTGTAATTATATATGTGACAAATAAAAGTGTCCTCTTCTTCTTCTTAAAATTATTGAATTAATGAAATCTTTATTTCAGAAAAAAAAATGTATTATATGGTCCATATTACTGAAATTTTTCAAAGCTGCCAATATATTTTCCAAACTGCCAATCTGACCAAATAAATTACAATCTGAACAAAACTGGGAGTACACATGAATGAACAGCAGCAACAAGAGCAATTGGTTTTCCTCTACACTTGTATTGACATAAAGCTCACTGGGATTCACTTTGTCTATAAGAAAATCGCCACAAATTGATCCATCTCTATTTGCACATAAATGAAATAAAAAAACGGCTTGCCACCTGACAGGTCTGATCTTCAATGTATTTTTTTCAGGATTCATGTATCAGTGTTGTCCATTGGGTTCCTAATCATGCATTCTGTTGTCTAAATGGTAAACAATAAAGCAAAAGGCTTGTAATGGATTATCTGTCTAGGTTCTTAACTCTCACTACTTCAGCTGTCATACACATATCATATTTAAATGTTTATTTGCAGAGCCGTATTTAAATCAATCAAAACCCTGATGATGGGTATTTTCAAGGAGCTCAGTGGAAGATTTTTTTAGGTTGCTGTAAATGTTTTGCTCAGAGATGCTTTATAAAAAGAAGCTGGTGGCTGAAGTTATTTCCTTTGACCTATGTAAGCCTATAGTGATCCCTGCTCATGTTTTCAGGTCACGACTATTTGATGTAATGTCCAGTGTTAGTGTCTGCCGGGACCACAGTTAATAAGACCAGCCGGTCATATCTATCCTATGCTCCATTAGTCTGGCTGCATTGCCCAGCCAACCGAGGCTTATTACAGGGTTCGGCTTGTGTCCTATGACCAGAAGAAATGCACTTCAGATAAACCAGTTTGAGCTTCAGTATATATACAGCATAAATCTCTGGGGTTTAGGAAGATATTTTTCTCTGCAATTATCCATCACTACACAGAACAAGAATTGCAGTTTTGGTTTTTGCTTTCTTTCTGTTGTTTTTCTTTCAGAGCCACAGCAACACTAAATGGACAAATATTTGTGAATACCTAACCATATGATTCCTATGTGCTTTCCGAGGAACCCATTCCACTTCAAGTATCAATTTGCTGTTGCAATAACTTCCACTCCTCTAGGAAGATGTTTCACAATATTTCTGAGTGAAGTTGTGAGGATTTGTCCTTATTCAGCCACAAGTGCATAGTAAAGCCAGAGACTGATGGAAGGTGAGGAGGCCTGGGGTGCAGTCAACATTCCACTTCAACTCAAATGTGTTCGAATAGGCAGAGGTCAGAGACAGGTTTTGGTCTCCAAGTTTAAGTAAAGGAAAAAAATGTGCATACTGCATACAAAGGCAACCTATTCAATTCTAATCAGAAGAACATATGCCCTTAAAGTCAGGTGCCCTCATACTTTAGTCCACTTAGTGTATAGAATTATAGTGTATAGAGTGTTAATGTAGAACTGTCTGGTTAATAAGTAAGCTTTCGTGGGAAAAGTTGAAGATGCTTTCAGTGCTAAACAGAGCAGTTGGTGACATCTGCTAGATGTTACCCAATAAGTCACAGTGAGAATGATACAACAGTGACAAGCCAAGAGTCATGTTCTCTAAATGACCCATGAGAGCTGATTCACCAGCGTGGAAGTAATGCTTACAGAGAAATTTCAAGTAATGAGAAAAGTACTGGGAGCCTCATTAGCTCGGAAATTGCTTAAACAGATCTCAATCTTTCATTTTCTATCAGAATTCCTATAGAGCTAAACTGTCTAATTGCAGGTAATTAATAATATTACTTGAGAAGTCTATTAGCTCAAATAATTGGCAAAAATTTACACAATCCAGGTTTTTTCTTGCACAACTCAGCAATAACGCAAGGTTGATTAATAAAAAAAAAAAAAAGCAAGAAAGCATCTTTTATCTCTCTCTCTCTCTCTCTCTCTCTCTCTCTCTCTCTCTCTCTTACTCTATTTCTCATATCTGCTGTGTAAAAATCCATGAAGGTTCAATTTGCATGAGTATCTGTGTATCTGGAGTGTGCCTTCATTATAATGGGCTCCACATCAGCAGCATGTGGTGTACAGGTAACAGGGTGCACTGTGCAGCAGTTACACATTAATACCACACCGAAATTGCACTGATGTTCTCTAAGAAACAGCCAATTTTATGCATTTACTCTCCATTATTTAAGTAAAATCAACATACTATTGCTAATTGAACAATAATTTATTTTAATAAACACATGAACCCAGATTAAGTCTTAAGTCAAATCTCTATTAAATAAGTAATAAATGGCTATGATTGAAGTCGTTATATCTTTAGATAACAGAGTTTTCCCTTAATGCCATATGACACTTTTGTAGCTTCGACTCTTACCTGGATATATGGCGCCCTGATTGAATTCAGGCAATGACAGAATAAACCTGTTGGACATCTTTATCCATTAGTCTTTTACGCTGCAACCACATCTTCCTTATCGTACCCAGAAACAGGGCTCTGAAAGAAGCAGGCGGCCGTTTTCATTACTGCATTGTAGCGCAGAGATAATGCGCAAGGAACCAGTTTGCTGTGTCTGACCTTTTCCATTTTCTGACAGCTTAAAAAAAAAAAAAAAACATATTAGCATAGCAGCATTAGCATGGATCAAACGTGCTATCGGGCTCCAGGGGAACAAAGCCGAAACAGAATGTTGTGTATCTATTTTATGCAGCAAAATTATGGTCCGGTTTCTGAAAGCTGATTGTTTTATATATATATATATATATATATATATATATATATATATATATATATATATATATATATATATTGTAAGTGCATCTGGAAGCAATAGGGGAAGCTGCAGGAATAAATAAAGAGAAGAAGACAGAAGCAAATTTAGCATGCTCCTGCTGTGCACAGTTTCAGCGTGAGAGGTTTGTTTTCAGAAGAATTTGCTCTCTTGTGTTACAAAAACGCTTTGACAACAACTGATTTTTTTTTTTAACACAGATTTTTTTTTTCTCTATTTCTTACAATGCCTTAAACAGTGAAAATTGAACTGAAGTGCATGTATTTTAGGACAAAGCCGGGTTGAATTTTAGATTTCACTACATGATCAGAATGGGCCTGACTTTGTTATAACAGAATACTTTGTGTCCAGAATAACTGTTAGTTGAACAGTTGAACTGTTAGTTTATCCCTTCAAGATCTAAAGTCATATATCTGAGCACGGGAAAAGATTGAAAAAAATATACTTGACTCTGCTTTGGCACTTAGCCTCAGGGTCACTACAAAATGCTGACTGTATGAAAAGTTTTACTCTTTCTCTCTCTCTCTCTCTCTCTCTCTCTCTCTCTCTCGCTCTCTTTTTCTCTCTCTCTCTCTCTTTCTCTCTCTCTCACTCTATTTCTCCCAATACTTCACCCAATCGATGGTTGAAATGCTCAAAGGAAAATAAACAACTGTATCTGTAAAAAGAAGTTTAGGGGTTATAAAGTGAATATAATGTCAGCGTTAGTTTGATCCAAGCACAGAGTTAGCTCCTCAGGCACAAAAATGTGTTTTCCCCAGGCCCAGGTCATATTTTAGACCTTATGGTAAGCATGTCAACCGCAGCAGCTCATCAGAGCTCACACCACTGGCAATGGGGTGTCAGCATCTTCAGAAAAGCCCTCTTGAGGCACATTGCTGCACAGTAAGAACCCCCACAGCAAGTCTCATTGCCTTGGCAAAAAGATGTTTAGGTGCATTGTGCAGACCTTGAAAGGGAAACAATCAATAATTCTGTGTTAGGTCATACCTGGTCAGGATACAGACTGAATTGACAGTTTTCATGCATGTCTATAAGTTCTGAGCAACCTGCCGTGAAGGACAAGGGCAGCGAAACTGAGAACTTAACTAATCGATTCCAAGTACTGCAAGACACCACAGCAGAAAAAAATAAGAGGATACTCTTCTAAGAAGGTCTGTGTGTAAAATTACTGAGGTAAATTTCAGTAATTAAAATAAATCTTGCCCTGGCTGCTAAAATCACATTCAGTGTTTCAAAAAGTTGAAATTAAGTTATCAGGTTGGAAATTCCTGATGGCCATGCTGCAGGCTGTGATGTCACGCTTCCTTCTTTCACACATCATCTGAAAGTGAAAAACCCCAACAACAACAAGAACTAAACAACGGATCTGCCAAATGACAGCACAAAATGTTTGGCTGATCTTCCTCAATCCTCTGCCAAGCATGGGGGAAGTGTCGTTCAGCATGATAACCCCCCCAAGCATCTGTTCTCTAATCCAGTAGACCCCTGTTCTCCCTTTTGTTTTCCTTCTCTTTTATTTATTCATCATCAAACACTATGTTTATAATTGCCTAAAGGCTATTCATTATATCAGGAGACACTCCAGATGCATGTGCAGAAAGGCAGAAAATGGAGTGTGGCTCAGACTGTGATCTGTATTCACACAACTGAGTGATGCATTTATACTCGACACCACCACGCAGACCAAAACTCCTTTTCTGTCGAGTAGAGTCTAGGGTTGGAGCTATCAGACGGCCTGGCGCAGAAAGGGAGAGATGGAGACGAGTGGAGAGAGAGAAGCTTGATCTACTTATATTAAAGGTTTAGGGGAAAGAGCAAGCAGTTTTGTATCATCGTCTAAGGTGAAGGTTTAACAAGACGCCAGGTTTCTGCTTCGTATTTTACATCACAAGAAGAACTTTTTACACTGAATACTGTAAGCGTGTGTCGTTCCTGAAGAGTACAGTGCCTGTAGAGTATCTCTTGAGGAGTGTGCTCATGTGGCATGTAGATATGACATTATTTCCCAAAGCTGCTTATTCATTGAAAACATCCTTGCCTTTATCAACATAAAATAGTAAAACTATACACTCAGAAATTGAAGGTTCCTCCAGAGTGTGGTCTATTACACGGTACACTAAGAAGCATTCTCCACTAACAGCCAAATTTCTGCACAATTATGGCCAATAAGTATAAAAGGTAAAAAAAAAATTGTATGCTGTTGGTAGCACAGACAATTAGAATTTCAAGAATGTGCAGTGTAATTACTTAGTAATAGTTTTATTAGTATTTATTATTATTTGTTAATAATGGTCTCAGGGCTAATTCATCACACTATTTACTTTCTCAGTAAAATGAGAAATGAGAATATTCATACACACTATATGGACAAATGTATTGGGACACTGACTTTTCCAGCCATTTGTGGTTCGCACCCACACTGTTACCAAGTTAGATGCACACATTTATATCGGATGACTTTGGTGCTTTGGCATTACATTTTTACTTCATTTGAACCAGAAAACCCAAACCTCCAGAATGACAATGACCCTGTGCACAAAGCCAGCAACATGAACATATCTTTTATATCTAATTTACTTGTTGTACTTTGTCAACAGTGTCTGCACACTGTTTAGTGCCGTAGCCTAGTATCTATTTACTTGTTTTACATTCCCAACAGTGTCTGTGCACTTTTCACTGCTATATTCTTTTTATCTATTTGCTGTGCATATATTTACATCTATCTATCTATCTATCTATCTATCTATCTATCTATCTATCTATCTATCTATCTATCTATCTATCTATCTATCTATCTATCTTTCTTTCTTTCTCTTGGTCTCTGCATAATTCTACAGAGTTACTGTCTTGTCTTTATAATTCGAAAATATTAATGTGTAATCTTTTTACCATACATATGACTGATAATAAAGTGCATACACATGCACATATCGACGAATGTCATCTACATTTCATTTCACTGTGTGTACATTCCAGAATAAAAGCATTTCTTTTTTACTTATATATTTCTTTTTGCGTTTAGATGTCTCAGCAGAAGGACAAAGAGGAGAAAATAAAAGTCAAAAAATTTTTTACAGATTAATTCCTAGGAGAAAGTGGAAAGAGCCAGTCAACTCAAGCCCTGCATATAAGTCATTCTTTTTAGCATTGTTTACTGGCCAGTCTCTCAAATGCTGTCCTTCAAAAGAAAAAAAGAAAAAAAAAAAAAAGTCACCCATAAAGAATGGAACTATGATGGGGGAAAACATCAGCAAGGTTATCTAAGATTAAAAGGCTTAAATAACCAGCTGGCTTTGTGCCTCTGTTCTAACACATGACTGGATTTAATAGTGTAGTATCATTTAGGGTACAATAAAGCCTAATAATCTTCGATTGAGTTTTTGCTCAATCCTCCTGACAGAACTGCTGTAATTCAGTCAAGTTTGTGGGTCTGCGTGTTCAGACACACCTTCTTATCTCAATTCTGAAATTTTCTTTGGGATTCAAATCAAATCAAATCAAATTTTATTTGTAACATGCACATACATACAGGGTATGAAATGCAGTGAACTGATTATTACGACGGTCCGGCATGAGGGAATAGGATGGGGAGAAAAATAATACATAGAAAAAAAAGACTGATAAATAAAGTATAAAAACTATATAAAATAAAATATAAGAATATAAAGATATGAAGATATAAGAAGCATTTTTTGTATATACATCCTTTTCTTTCATATATATATATATATATACAGGGAGTGCAGAATTATTAGGCAAGTTGTATTTTTGAGGATTAATTTTATTTGAGGATTTAATTTGAACAACAACCATGTTCTCAATGAACACAAAAAACTCATTAATATCAAAGCTGAATATTTTTGGAAGTAGTTTTTAGTTTTAGCTATTTTAGGGGGATATCTGTGTGTGCAGGTGACTATTACTGTGCATAATTATTAGGCAACTTAACAAAAAACAAATTTATACCCATTTCAATTATTTATTTTTACCAGTGAAACCAATATAACATCTCAACATTCACAAATATACATTTCTGACATTCAAAACCAAACAAAAACAAATCAGTGACCAATATAGCCACCTTTCTTTGCAAGGACACTCAAAAGCCTGCCATCCATGGATTCTGTCAGTGTTTTGATCTGTTCACCATCAACATTGCGTGCAGCAGCAACCACAGCCTCCCAGACACTGTTCAGAGAGGTGTACTGTTTTCCTCCTTGTAAATCGCACATTTGATGATGGACCACAGGTTCTCAATGGGGTTCAGATCAGGTGAACAAGGAGGCCATATCATTAGATTTTCTTCTTTTATACCCTTTCTTGCCAGCCACGCTGTGGAGTACTTGGACGTGTGTGATGGAGCATTGTCCTGCATGAAAATCATGTTTTTCTTGAAGGATGCAGACTTCTTCCTGTACCACTGCTTGAAGAAGGTGTCTTCCAGAAACTGGCAGTAGGACTGGGAGTTCAGCTTGACTCCATCCTCAACCCGAAAAGGCCCCACAAGCTCATCTTTGATGATACCAGCCCAAACCAGTACTCCACCTCCACCTTGCTGGCGTCTGAGTCGGACTGGAGCTCTCTGCCCTTTACCAATCCAGCCACGGGCCCATCCATCTGGCCCATCAAGACTCACTCTCATTTCATCAGTCCATAAAACCTTAGAAAAATCAGTCTTGAGATATTTCTTGGCCCAGTCTTGACGTTTCAGCTTGTGTGTCTTGTTCAGTGGTGGTCGACTTTCTGCCTTTCTTACCTTGGCCATGTCTCTGAGTATTGCACACCTTGTGCTTTTGGGCACTCAGTGATGTTGCAGCTCTGAAATATGGCCAAACTGGTGGCAAGTGGCATCTTGGCAGCTGCACGCTTGACTTTTCTCAGTTCACGGGCAGTTATTTTGCGCCTTGGTTTTCCACACGCTTCTTGCGACCCTGTTGACAATTTTGAATGAAACGCTTGATTGTTCGATGATCACGCTTCAGAAGCTTGGCTATTTTAAGACTGCTGCATCCCTCTGCAATATATCTCACTATTTTTGAATTTTCTGAGCCTGTCAAGTCCTTCTTTTGACCCATTTTGCCAAAGGAAAGGAAGTTGCCTAATAATTATGCACACCTGATATAGGGTGTTGATGTCATTAGACCACACCCTTCTCATTACAGAGATGCACATCACCTAATATGCTTAATTGGTAGTAGGCTTTCCAGCCTATACAGCTTGGAGTAAGACAACATGCATAACGAGGATGATGTGGTCAAAATACTCATTGCCTAATAATTCTGCACTCCTGTATATATATATATATATATATATATATATATATATATATATATATATATATATATATATATATATATATATGAAAAAAAAGGATGTATATACAAAAATGCTTATGGCAGTAAAGAGTGAACAATAACAGTAAACAATAGACAATTTAAGGTGGTTTAGATTGTCCATAAAGTGTCCGTGTGCGGTATGATTTGGTGTAAAGTGTCCATAAAGTGGACATTCAGGTCAGGACTTCTCTTTAACACTTTTGCTTTGTTTTCTTTGTCATTTTGTTGTTACCATTTTGGAGGATTCTTTTAATGATCATTATGCAAGACAACCAGACTTTACCTTTCTGATTATTTAAGGTTTTGAATCAGTATTTCTAGAAAACACTAATAATACCATATTAATCTTGGGATAAAAAAGACTCACCCTGGATTCTCTACACATAGCACTGCTCATTATGACCGAATTGTTCAATTTGTCTTTCATCTGATCAGAGAACATTCCTCAAAAGCCTGCTGATTAACTGCAAACATCAGTTTGGCCTTATTATGCCTATTTTAAAATAGAAGGGGTATATTCCTTGCATCGCATCCTTGCTGTGGCCATGGAGATTTTGTACTCTCTTTAGTGGTTTAATAACATTTGGCACCTGATGCTTTCTTTAGCAGGACTTTAGCAGGTTTTCACTTAAAACTTTTAGAAGAATGATTTATATTTTGCATATGTAGTGAATGATTCTGTGTTGCAAAGATTTTTAATTTGCATTTAGTTGTTTGTACAAATACTCGTGGTACCTCCAGTTGTTTTTAAGGAATCAGACTTGTGAAGGCCCATTGTTGTTTTCCAAAAATTGTAAACTTAAAAAAGCATTGGCTCTAAAAGTAGACCCTTTATAGCCAACAATGCACTCCTAATTAACTGCAACATATGCCATTAGCCAGTCAAATCATTAGCCTTCTAAAAGTCATAACATTTATTTCCTGCCTCCACCAGACTGTGTAAAAAGACCATTTCTAGTGTCTATAAACAACAGGCCCACTAGAAATCTAAATAAAAGCTAAAATAATCAGTTCTAATCGATTATTTTTATGTTATCTCCGATATAATCAAAGTAGCTGCTCTCATTGATTTGCCAAAACATGACATAAAATGTGTTGAATGATGTAAAAATAAGACTAAATATCTTTAGTCTATGTGTATGTAAATGTTTGGCCTCATCTTTAAGTCATTTCTAGAGATTCAGCCATTAATATTATTGAAACCTCCACTTTAAGGTTGCCAGCTTTTTCTTATGTACCGTATTTTTCGGACTATAAGCTGCTACTTTTTTCCCACGTTTTGAACCCCGCGGCTTAAACAACGAAGCGGCTAATATATGGATTTTTCCTGGGTTTTTCCCGGTTTCACAAGATTCAAGCCAAAAAACTGAGTGATATAACATTAGACTAATGAAATTTACCAACGGAAACGAAAAAACGCACCTCACCTGTGTTCTGAGCTGCACGGCAGAAATACAGTGGTACCTTGAACTACAAGTTTAATTCGTTCCGTGGACGAGCTCGTATCTCAATTTGCTCGCACATCAAATCAGTTTTCCATATTGAAAATACTTAAAATGGCATAACAGAAAGAGTATGTAAAGATATAATAAGGTTTTATTCAGTGTATTTTCCTTGGAGATGAGACGACTTGAGCTAACGAAAAACGCCGGTGGTGTGTGTGTGTGTGTGTGTGTGTGTGTCGGCTACTGTTTAGATACAAGCTGTTGTAGCGCGTTGAGTCTGGGTGAAGGGAGAGCTCGGTAACTCCAGTTGCAACAGAATTCATATAAGCACAGACAGGTTTCCAAAAACGCGTGCTTTTTTTATTTTTCTTGGCAACAGCGTTATGAGTTAGTCAAAGAAACTTAGAAATGAGCATCAAAAAATAATAAGGACATAATCCTCAGTCTCACACGCACACACACACGCAGTAATACCGGAAGAATGCAGTGACGTGCTATTCCCAAAATGCCGCTCTGCTCTTAAAGGAGCCACAACATATTTCACCCGTTACACCGTGTAACAGACGCTGTCTTTCGGTAAAGCCTGTGTAAAGTTCATTAGTTTCAGTGTAGACTTGGCTTATACACAGATGCGGCTTATTTAGGTTAAAAATTAAAATTCAGTGGATGCGGCTTATATTAGGGTGAGCTTTATAGTGACAAAGTACAATTTTAATCTAATGTAGTTAAATAAATAAGCCCCCTTTTGCAAGCTAAAGGAATACTTTACAATCCTTTGTATTGTGTTCATGTTCAAGATCTGTGTTTGTATGAGTCATCATAACACATTAGTATGTAACACATTAGTAATTAGTAATGCACAGCTGTTTTGCAGACAGGAAATGCTCGATTGGTGAGTATGTTGTACGCATAATGGCAATATAAAATCCATCAATCCAACCTGTAGTACACATATTTATTTCAAATGCCATATAAGTGAATTTAAAATGACTTTAAATTGCAGTAATTTACATCACGACATATAGTTTAATATTGTTTTAAAAAAATACAGTACTGGACTTCATCGCTCATCGTCAGAGTGATTATCATGCAACAACAACGCGCTAAAACTTCAAGGCTTGGATTGTAAATTAATTAACGCCTGATCTCTCTACACCTAGCACAAAATTCTAGCGCTGTATGCCAAACTTAACTCTGAATATTATTTTTCCATATGGTTATTTCATCAATGTGAAACTCAGCCATGAATAAAATGAGTCATGCACATGTTTTCTGCCCTTAAACCTGAGTAACAAGGATTTTTTTTTAAGTGAAAAGGGAAAAAGTAAGGTAGGGGCAGATTACAGTAGATACTGATTATTGAAGGAAGACATTCATTACATTACATTCTGTATGAGGTTCTACTCTCACAGTTCATCATTGTTCTCCAAATGGTACCTTCCTGAGACAACCAAAGCAGAGTTCCCCAAAACACAGAGGGTCTATTTCTCTTTGCAGCACACACACACACACACACACACACACACACACACACAGATGGACTCAGCACACTCGCATGCAGGAAGTGCACACATGTTTATGCAAATAGACACACATGCCACATGCACTGTTACATCTTGTCAGTTCACTCGACTACAGCAGATTTTTCAAGGCACACAAAAATATTCTACACTTCACAATTGTTAAAATAGCCATGCTTTTCTGTTTAAAAAAAAAAAAAACAACACATCTGATTTCTTTTCCTGATTTTTTTCCCCCTTGTGTCAACTGTCACAAGGATGCACATGCTCTCTCTCCACCTATCCAACCTGTCATTACACTAAACATGAGCATTCCAAAGCACATTGCCTCTCAAACAAAATAGCACGCCTCATCAGAATGTCCACTTTCCCACTCGAAAGTGTATGCGCCTTAATGGCACGCTCATTGCACCTGTCTGAAAGGGGGATTGAAATGCTGCCCCATATCTGACCACCGGTCACATCCTGCATGCTAATATGCTTATCCACAACAAGAAAGCTGTATCAGGCATGAGTCTAATCGGCACAGGAGATTAGTCCCTTCATGATCTGCCCCCTTACACGTGAAATAGTGACCTTCCCACAAGCTGTCTGCTGGTTCCACCAGCCGCCCACTCTTCCTCTGACTGATTCTTCGCTCCATCCAGTTGAGCTCCTTTCTTCGATTTGCACGATTCTGTCGTGTGGTTACATCAGCTTATCCAGGAGAAAGTGAGAGACAGAATGAAGGGGGGCGTAAGAAAGAGACCTTGCAAACAGGACTGTCTTGGGCAGCAGATCCTTTAGCTAAGTCACACATTGTGTCCATTCATCACCCACTGCGGGGCACAAGTTCATTAAAGTAGCTAAAGCCTATCTGTTCTTTCGAATGATGTGTGGGAATATGTGTTTGAATGTGTTTGAATGTGTGTGTGTGTGTGTGTGTGTGTGTGTGTGTGTGTGTGTGTGTGTGTGCATTTTTGGGGTGTATAAGTTGGGAAAATCAAACATCCTGAATTCATTGTGATTTAAAAAATCTATATATACATTCTATATTCTTTCATTTCCTCATACCTGATTAATCTGATTTACAGTTAAGAATTAGCTTAGCTTTATCAAACAAAAACATCCTATACAATTACGTACTTTCAGCTTTTAAATGTTTTTTTAAGGAAGGCATGATATTCAGGTGTCTATAAAGTGTTTATAAACAGTCACACATAGCCAAGTTAATATGTGTCTTTTACGCAATTGAATATGAATATTCGAATCTGTACATAACAAGAATTCACTGCTTTAAGTGCCTGCTGTTAGCTAGTGTGGAATCATATTAGATTTGCAAAGGTTCACTAACCATGGCAACATCTAGCTATTAAAAAATATCCACTGACTTTTTAATCACAATGAGAGTACTGAAGCCTACACAGTCTACCACCTGTATAAGCTGATAGCTGCTGAAAAGGGCAATCCTTTTCTCTTAACCCTTACATACAGTTTTGCTGTGATATGTACTGTAAAGTTAGTGAAACTACTCTCAAATAAACATTTACCCTGAATTTTAATGTAGGTTCTGTTCTGTGGGATTACAGGTTCATTCTGGAAACAGTTAAACAGTAAAACTCTGCATTGTTTTATCCCTTTATTGTTTGAATGGAATATTGTAGAGACAGAACAAGGAGGTCTGGATAGTGTCATGAGACACAAAAGTGTTCCCATGGGAACAACAGAACATGCAGGCCTAATTACATTGTACACATATAAGTGTTGGCAGACTTGTCCAAACGTGTGCAAGCTCAGGACACTGATTCAGGGTCATAACACCAGTAAATAATGACCATTAGGAGGAGTCACTTGCGTGTGTGGTCTAGCCTCTGCTATGACTTCAAATAGTCATAGAGCACACATCTGGCACAACAAGAAACACATTTGCCTTCCATGAAATTCAAGTCAACTGATTGATTCGATATATGGGGTGAGATGATCTTGGGCAGAAAACACAGATTCAACCCCAAGGTCATCCTAAGTGGTGATTTTCAGAGAGACCATACATAGTGGGGGCTTATAAGGGGTGGCCTGGAAGAATTCAGTACATATATGATCCTGATATATAAACTCTTTAGATGCAACTTGTTGTACAGTCAATATACATCGGTACATCAATATACACATTCATAGTTTTTAAATCTGAAACAGCACACTAACACATTATCAAAACACCAAATGAGGCAATATCTTTAGGGAAGAATGTTGATAATCCTTCCACTGTTGTATAAACTTGTTGAATCTGCCATGGTGCACTAAAGCTGTTCTATTGGCTTATCAGGGCACGGTTGCTTACTAAGACTATTTTTTTCTCTTTAATCTGAGATGTTAGTTCCAGTCCAATAGCATTCCAAGGAGTACTTATATTTAATATAACCTTAGTGGGTCATTTCACTGTGTTCACATAAAAATTCCACTTTCTATTTTGCTGCGTTGGGTATATCATCAATGGACATGGCATGCAATACTTCTCAAAAGCTCATCAAATGGAGAGAAAAAGATTGCAATTTCCCTGGAAGCACATTTAAATGGAATGTAAAACTCAAAGTGAGCTAGCTAGTTAGAATTAACTGAATATGCTGGTACTTACAATGGCTGTTCTCTTGCTTGTATTAGTTTGCAAATGAGGTAAATACATCATGTAGGGATAGTTCCCCACATTTCTAGTGTTTGCTCTTGAGCGCCTGTTCATATCAGGTCAGAGTTTTTTTGCTTTCTCTTTCTCTTTTTTGGTTTCTTTTTCACACGATATTGAGTTTTGTAGTCACTGTGACCCCATCTAGAACAATGCAGTTTGTAAAGGAGGATGAATGAATAAAGCACTTCTACTTTTGGCTGATGTAAAACTGAAATATAAATAAGGCCACTGAAAAAGAAACTCTTTCGAAACACATTTAGAATCACTCCAACTCACTCCAGTACAGATGCTCTCTCTCTCTCTCTCTCTCTCACACACACACACACACACACACACACACACACACACACACACACACACAAACACACACACACACACACACACACAACCATGCACACCTGATCAAGCTTTAGCAATCCAACAAATTTAATTATGGAATAATGTACAGTTGACATCTGCTGATCCCCACACAGTGGCTGGTCGATTGAGGCTATCCTATCTGCATTATGTATGACAACAAAATGGTACGGGTTTAATAACTGTGGTGTGTGTGTGTGTGTGTGTGTGTGTGTGGTTGTTTTCATCTGCAATGTATTTGCCATCGTGTATTTATGTATGTATTTGTGTGAATGTGGGTTTCTCTATTTCCTACTCGATCCTGGACGCTGCTTTCTCTTATTCTGTCGCTTTCATTATTTATTTCTCCCCCTATCTTCACTCGACAGTTATTTTGTCAGACTGTGTTGAGGACTAAATAATTGCCTCTATATTTTTCAAATTGATTTTGGTGTGCACATCTAATACAGTACTCACTGCAGAGTCAGTTGTCCTTTGTTTTCTTCTGTCTCCGTGCAATGGGGCAGCAGAATAAGCTCAGCTAATTCTGAGTCTTATTACTGGGTGTGTTTAGTGTGCAAACACATTTAATAAATGCTTGTTTATATCAATTTTGCGAGCACTTTCACATTGATTCACTGGGAATTGGTG
Organism: Silurus meridionalis; assembly: GCF_014805685.1. Lineage (NCBI taxonomy): Eukaryota > Metazoa > Chordata > Actinopteri > Siluriformes > Siluridae > Silurus > Silurus meridionalis. The sequence goes on along the minus strand of NC_060884.1, from coordinate 17,442,211 downwards.
GCCACTGGCTTAAATCAATGAAACACTTCACAGGCTATGTGTGAATCTTGCACTGCAGTATTTATTGTTTCTGTGTTCATACTCGTCCTCCGTGAACAACTTGAATTACAGTATTAAAATGCCCACCCCCTTCCATTCCCCCTCTCCACAACCTTAGCCAGCATTTTAGGGTCTAAATCTACACTTAAACCAGTTATCATGATTTGAAATACATGTACTTACTGTAGGTCTACTTGTGTTAGCTGCATTTCAAGCTAGACAGACACCTTTTTACAATCATAGGCTTTTTATATGAAAAAATTCAATAAGTTACCTTTTATTACACTTCTTTTATTTTTACCTTAATAATCATGCAATTTGGGAAATAATACAGCTTGGGGAGCATAAATACTGCCATAAAGTCGTGTGCATGTTTTTGGTAGAACTCATGACATCCACACTTTACAGAAACAAACCCTCCCTAAGTTCCAACTGGTCAACTTTGTGCGTCTGGGCATTAAGGGTGTGTTGTGAATTCCACCTTCTGTCCCATTTCATCAGCTTGCTGCTGTTTCGCCACCCTGCTGGCCAGTGATTAAGCCGAGTGAGAAAAAGAGAGAGAGAGAGAGACTGAATATAGGCCCTGACTCTCGAGAAATAGAAACCAGGACAGCTGCGGAAAAAGCTGCTTAAAAGTAGAGAAGTAAAAGAAGAAAATCATAAAGTGGAGGAAGGTAAGAGGAAAATGAATCGCAAAGAGTAGTCATTTCAGCCATTTATCTGTTTACTTTGTGCTCTAAACTTTTAACCAAGGTTACTGCTGTTCTGGATCCAAACAAGAGAGAATTTTAGAGACAGACAAAAAGAGACTCAGGAAAATAAAAAAGAAATCACCAGTTAGACATCATGCCTTAGCTGAGAGCCAGGGTTTTCCTGTCATGGAGGGGATGTCAAGGCACTCGGAGGAAAGAAAACAAGGTAAGAGAGTGCATTGTTGCATTCGTGTGCACTCCAGCTACAGTTAATGAGAGGCCGAAAGCAGTCTGTCTGCTGTCTGTCCACACACACACTCTCTTGCTGTCATCACCTGATGCCTGTACTACATTTTAAAGACTAGACTGAGTAATGATGTTTTTTTATTATGAATATAATATCAATAAAGAATAGCATGTGTGGACCAGTGAGATACAGTAGGGAGGAAGAGAAGGAAGTTAAAAGATGTTTGAAGATATCCAGGGAGAAAATGTGGTCATTGTGTCAGGAATAAACTTGTGAATAGAACTAAGCGTTTTGCACTCAAGGACCCTGTGAAATAAAAGATTCAATCCTGCAGAAGAAAATTGTCCACTCATTAACATTACTTAAGTGCCTATTTAATATGCCAGAAACAGCTCCAAACAGCATTTCAGAGCAAGATGTCGGGTACGGAAGGCGTGCGGCTCTTCATCACGTTCATCTGAATCAATTCTTCTGCTGCTGTGAAGAAAAATGATTAGGAATTAGTCTAGAAAGGAGTATCTGAATAAAGTGGCAGCTTTGCGTGCCAGATTAAGCATGATTGTAAGCTAAAGGGCAAGCTGAATGCAGTTTTGGCCCCAAAAAAAGTCACAGTATATGAGACAGGCCTGTGAGGCTTTTTGCAATCAATCTGAAATGACCAGCTCAACCACTCCTGCCAATTGCCTGTCTGCAGACATGGGCGATCAGTGACAGTTAAATATCTAGTGTGTAGACGCATAGCTAGACGCGTGTGGACGTGTGAGCTCTGGAGGTGATTGGCAGGTCTTTTCTGGCCCCTTGACACATAACTGAAAGTGGAAACACGGGCGAAAGAGAAAGCATCAGGGTAGACTTTCTTACTGAGTATGTGGTGGGGAAGGGGGAAGACGCACATACACACAAACACACCGAGAGAGAGAGAGAGAGAGAGAGAGAGAGAGAGAGAGAGAGAGAGAGGGCAAAGAGGTGGACATATTTGTAGGCGTTTATGATTTGTCAGTACTTCGTGAAGCGAAGAAGTAAACACAGATCAACCTGCCAGACAGCAGGCCACAGGGAGAGAGACAAAGAAAGAGAGAGAGGGAGGAGAGAATAGAGAATTGTAAGTTTTAGTGATGTGGACAGCTTCCACCATTCCTAGGAGAATTTCAGCAAAGCTCATCTCTCCCTCTCTCTGTCTTCTTGTCATTTCCTCTCGCCCATTTCTCCTCTCACACCCTCAGCATACGACCAAAGCCCAGGAGAAATTAGTCCCTTCCACTTATGCACAGACTTGGATACGATGCCGTGTCCCCCTTCTCCCTCCTGACTTATGATTCTACACAGGCTCAGAGAATTGATGGTGCCTCTGAAAGCAGTCACCCCTGTGGTTTATACAAAAAATATATAGAATTTTTGTGCTCAGAATTATGATGTCTGTCTATTTAAGGGGTTAAAGATGGTTTACACTGTGCATATGCTGTCTATGTAGTCTTCAAACTAATTTTCACGTTTCTGTTTATCATTATGGTGTGGAGGAAAAAAAAACATGTGAAGAGCTGACAGATGGTATATAAAGTTTCAAGGCTGCTTTTGACTTCCAGTCTATGCATGATGGTTCAGTACAAAGCGAGCGTAGCTAAAGAAAAATGAATGCGGTCGTCTGATGTAACTGATTGGATTTGGGAACTAAATCACATTTGTATCCTTCAAGCAACAGTTGGTTTGTCTATTCTTCAATTTGTCAATTCTATTTTTTTTACGCTTTCTCCATATTAAGGATTCTGCCTGATGATTATGCTTCATCTACAGTACATGTACTCTTATCTTTACGCCTAACTAGAATAAAAGACAGGATAGATCAAACAGCGAAGTGCGTAAAGTTGGCCTGTAGCCAGTCTCTAATGCAGCGCATATATCGAAAGAATGTATCTTCACATCCGCTTCATATTCCGGTTCTGTAGCGTAGATCTAGGGATTAGAAGAGTCTCTGTACAATGAATTTATCGATGCACAGGGCCTCGCTTCTTTTGATGACATGCTCCCTTTGAAGTGCCTGCAGCTCTTTCAAAGAATCATCTCACAACGAGCAAGCTGAAGACTTTTTTCTGTTAGGTCAGAAAAAGAGCCCTAGCATGTGGAATAGTGGTGAAGGGCCTCATGCCTTTTCCTCTGTCAGGATATTTATTAGACATGAGAGGGTCAAAAATTGCCACGGGCGCTTTTATTTTATCTTTTTTTTTTTTTTACTTTCCCTATTCCCACACAGGACCTGCTGTCAAACACGGATATGGAACCTTTAGTGCAATTGTGCGTGTTATTGCCTCTTAGTCCTCTAATTACAATCAGAGCAAAGGCGACCTGTAGCCATGCCTTGCTCATGAACAATAGCAGGGAGCAACAGAAAAATACTAGCACAGCCTGTAATTGTAATTTTCAGCCTGAAATTGTGGCCCTGTGATTGCGTGAAGGCGGAGCATGACACGGATGAATGGGATGTTGAAACAATGCCAAAAAGAGAAAGAAAAGAATAAAATGAGGGAATAAATAAGATGCAAAAAAAAGATGAGGGCATGGAGAAATAACACTGCAATACTGCTATGCTTTTTCAGTCACTGAACAAGTGACATACACATTTAGAAAGAGCATAAAGGCCACTCTTTTGTAGTGTAGAGTGTGATAAGTACGGGAAGAAAGCCTTTAGAAATTTGTACAGCCTTGAGCCTCACAGGAAATAGAGACTGAGGAAGAAAGATCTGTGCTAATAAGAGCAGAACTTCACTCGCATTCAACAGCAGCTAAACAAAATGGCAGCATGCTACAATAAATGGTGCCTAAAAGTAGCTCCACTGCTTTCTTCAATACCTGAGACTGATTACAAGGAGCAGCAAAAGCCCATGCTTTCTGACACTCGGAGGTGAAGAAGTGCTGTGTTTTTTTTTGCTCTCTTAGCTCTGACAGCACATTGTCTCTGTCAAAAAAGGTTTTGTAGGTTTTTTTAGGTAATTTATGTGGGTTTAAAAGGAGGATTAATTTTGCACATGATTTTTCTCAGTGAATAGTCCATTATATGCTTCTCCAAATTGAAAATCTGGGATTGCACACTTCAGTGAGCTACATTAAGTACCTAATCTTTGCTATTAGACTGTCTTAACGACAGAATAAAGGATGGTTAATACAAAGATTTTTGCCATGCAACCAAGCACCCAGCTCAAAGCTTAGAATGTGATCAAAGTTTTTTTGTGGTTGTTTTTGTTTTAAACATGTAGACATAATTCCACTAAGAATCGTGACCGAGTAAATTTTATTTGGAATAAGCAAATTAAATGTGTATTGCTCCTGTTACATTTTAAAACGTATTACAAATAGTAAATTTCTATAATTGACTATCATTACACAGTAGCTTCTTCCAACAGCTACAATAGTGCCTGCATAATGGCTTTTACAACTCGTTGCCTAAATAATGTTTTACATTTACTTTATATTACGTTATGTTACGTTACGTTACGTTACATTATGCCCTGTTATGCTATACTACCTGATGTGATCTCAGGTCATACTACGTTGTGCTGTTACACTATGTCATCTTAATGTATGCTAAAATGGTATGGTATGGTATTTCACGTTATGTCATGCTGTGTTATCTAGGTCATATTACCCAGGTAACATAAGTTACACATTGAGTCCATTGAATATGTTTGTGAGTATGAAAGTGTATTTGGTGCAATTTCAAAATGTTTTGCATTTTGGTTGTGAAGCACAAGCTCAGAGTTGACGGAGGGAGAAATAGGGGTGATTGCAGTGCAGGGAGTAGAGTTGTTTAATGGAACAGAACCCGATGAGTTAAGAAATGACCCAGATGGACCCGGGGCTCATTCTTCAGTGGTAATGGGCTGATGTTAAATTCCTTTTGAGTTTAGTCTATAGCTACTGGTTATAAAAAAATAACTAGATCATGCAGCTGCAAAGTCAGTAACACTGTTAAATCAAGGGCCAAGGTTCCATCCTAAGTTCAAAATTGAATGAATGATAAATCTCACTAAAATACCCACAACCACCTCTAACTTTCCCATTATCATTTAAAAAACATAAGTCCCCTGCTCAATCATTACACACTGTCCTCCTTCCATGTTTCCTTCCGAGCTGTGGGAGACACTATTGGTGAATAATAGTTGTTCTAATTCTGCACAACAAACAGCCCACTGCTGAATGCATTTGTATAAGTCCATCTGGACACGAACACAGGAAGAGCTCATTCAAAGCTGGGGATTTAGCCGTGTTAAAAAACATCTCTATTACTCCGGTTGGCTCAAATAGCATCTTTGTATGAAATATGAAAGCTGGAGGATAGGTGGATAGAGTGAAAGCAATCAATTCCTGCATAGCCACGCTGAATGAAGAAGGTGCATTGTAATATGGCTGGCTCTTTTGAGTGGCACGCTGAAAATAGGTCCAGCAGGAACGAAATTGAGTAGCAAGAGATATCCACCCCTAAGGAATTTCACTGTGTGTTTGCAAAGCGATTCACAACAGTGCCTCAAAGTCTTAGTGTGATGGGCTCGGAGGCATTGTGTGGCCAGTAGAAGAGCAGCAAGGGCAGTGTGGTGGACAACAGTGTCATGGCAAAAGTGTAACGTGGAAGTATAGAACTTGAATACCTGCACAAGCATGAAAGAAAGAGAGGAACATTTGACAAAAGCATGAGATGCACATTACACTGAGTGTTCTCTTGCTCACACGAGAGAAAGATGGTGTTCATTGAAGGCTCCCAAACAACCGATTTGCTTGTTTATTGTCTTCACGTTTTGTTGCGGTTACAGTTCATTGCAGCTTCCCTCCACTCAGGCACGCTTTTCTAAATGACACTTATAAAACATGGTGCCTCTGTCTTTTGCTCTTTCTTTCTCTCTACACATTTATTTTTGGTATTATGTGATGAAGCTTCTACTCAAGATCCTCTCACTAACAGTGGCATTTTACTAAGAAATTCAGTCTCACAATAATTTTAATTTCTTTAGTTTTGTACTATATTTGTACACAATGAAAGAAAACCTTTCTGTTCAATGCAGTTTCTTTACAGGAGACAATCTTTTCAACTATTATATCAGCTGGTGTATAAGAGTGTATAACATACAAGACCTATGCACACTGATAGCACAGCCACTGTTCCTGTCAAATAACAATTTTAAAAGAATGCTGCGAGCAGCATGGCCGCCATAACCTTGGGTTAAATTTAATACTTCTTTTGGACAATTCGAAAGTAATTTTAAACCATAGGTGCAGTTATAATATAGCAAATAAACAAACTCATCTTCAAAAAAGCATACACATATAAAGCCATTTTAAATTCATTTCCTATTATGTCTCTTTGTACAACAGCTCAACAGCAGGTAGCTCACAACAGGCTCTAGTGTATTGTGTGCCACATTATTAGAGCAACTTATATATTATCCAGTATCCAACTAATTGAATTACATAAGAGAGGGTAAATGTAATAACACCTTGAGACTTCAGGCAAGTTAATACATTTCCTGTACCTAAAGAGACATCCTGCATAAATATTTCTCATGGCAGTAATTGCAGTCTAATACAACACGCAGTAAATCCCACCACTATGACAAATATTCCCAAGATAGTTCTTATATTTACATCTGCTTTGACAAGGGCTAAAATTACCCATGATTAGTCATCATCCCTTTCCCCTTGGTCCTGGTAAAAAGTGAATTTCTGCATAACTGTATAATGACATCACCCTGTCTCACAAGGCAAAACGGTGAGTCCTAAATATGCCATAGAAATGATTCCCTTATCATTATCATTCATTTAAAACAATTATAATGCATTCCCAGATTGATGTGGCGGTCATCCTCTATCAGCAATTCAAAAAAAATGACACAGATACCTTCATCTGTCTGAAACTCGTGAGCTAGCTTGTCGCTGCACTCCACTGCTCTCATCCAGATGGCTCATGCTGCTGTATTCAACATCATATTGTGATGTGGGAGAGCCGCTGTTATTGTTTGTTCCACACTGAGAAAAGGATAAGCCTCCACTCTTATGAGCTGTCACGGCTCGTGCAATTGGAAGCCGCTACAGCCGGTAGGTCCGGGCACATTATTTATGGTGTTATATTTCCTTTTCTAAGTGTAGCTCAACAACATGGATGTTATTTACATATTTCTAAATGCTGAGTTACATGGTATTGTCATTATACTAGCAATTAATAAACCATTATACACTATATACTGCTGTAATATAAAGTCTTATGTCAGATGTTTTTATCCCGAGTTTGTATGAAATCTTAAAATCTGAAACAAATTACCCCATATCATTATTCAGGAGTTACCTTAACTATGTGCTGGTGTGTGTACATCCAAAGATGGCAAAAATTAACACATACTTCAGTCAACTTGAAATAAAGATACTTATGTTTTAAAAGACTTTGGTCAAAGTTGCAGTACTGACTATAATTTTTCACTCAAGTTAAAGTAAAGAAGTATGGGCACTGGCATGTACTTAATTTAAAATTTGCCATTACGCCTATGTGTTTAGTGTCACGCTGGTAACTGGACCTTACATCCTATTAATATATTAATATAAAAGATTTTTACCATATAGAACACAAGCAGAGTAAAGTTAATGATGATCAGGTGATCAGAAATGTCTTTGTTCTCAGGCATGTTTACATCGCAGACTCCCTCTGTCTGATCCTCTTTAACCCCGTACTTCTTGTTGGCTTCTGCTCATTGTTAGCTTCGTAATCTAGCCTACGTCTTTGGTGCGTGATAGCCAGAAAATTATACACTAGTGGAAGATTGAAAAAGCCGCTGAAAGACAAGAAATAGTTTTGATCATGTCACCAATAGATTAAAACTAAAGTATCGAGCATAGTTTCAAAATGTAAGAAGTCAAAAGTACAGATATTTGTGTAAAAAAGTAATGCCTGAAAGTAAAAAGTTATCAAAAAAATAAATAGTGAACTACTGATATCAGAAAAATCTACAGAAGAATCTACAGTAACGAAACATTTGTGCTTCACTACTTACCACCTCTGTGCATATCTCAACACAGGTAGTCTGATGCAGTTACTTTTATTTCTGTCTTTTTATGCACAAACTGTTCTGATTTAAATTTGACACCGCACTGGCTCAAATTGAAAACAGCTGAGCTATAGTGTTGAGGTTCAGAGATAATGGCAAACCCATCTAGTTTTGGTCGCGCCCACTGAAACAAGCATGCAGAGCAATATTCCCGAATTACTGCCTCTCAAATTCAATAGCGGTCTAGAGGCTAAGGACGCCCATGCCGGGCTGTTTCGCTGGCAACAAAAACAAGGCTCTAGCACCTTGGCTTCATCTCCTCTCACCTCTGCAATAAATCATCTGCCATCTCATGCATGTAAAGTAATTCTAGACGACACTAGCTGCAAGCTAAAGTTGCCTTGAGCTTTGATCCGAGATTTTTACCTGGCCAATGAAAGCACACGCAAGAATTTTATGAGAGAAACAGAACAACGGCTAAGCAACTAGGCAACAAACTCTATCAACACCTGCTCTGTTCCTCTTGTCGTTCTGTAATGCCAGTTGTCAGTCATATGGTCCAAAACACACAAACACATGCACACACACACACACAGAGTCAAATACGTGGAAACACTCCATCTGCAGATACACTATTGCCTTGTCTTTGCAGGATGCGCTGAACTTAAAAAGCAAAACGTTAAGTCTTGTATCATTACCAGTGTAAATGGCTGTAAAAATCACTTCTCCTCTCATTATCGTTAATGACCTGTCTTGGCAGGCTGACAGAAGGGTTCCTCCCACATATTACACAGCCATATATCTTCATCCTGCTTATTCTGTTGTTTTTTAACAATATATTTTCCCCAAAATAATTGCAACAAACAATATCATTACCAATTTGATTTCATTTTCCACTTTTTTAATCAGTGAAAATATCATCTTATAATAATATATTTACACCATTTTAAAGAGCAATCAAATCTTGAGAATATTCAGACATTATATAACTAAATGTTTATAAAACAAATTATACTGTGAAAAAAACATTAATAACAAAATGTAAACATTTAGCATGTACAGAATCTATTGCATATTTGTATCCTGCCTTTCATTTTTTCGACGGCTTTTTCAAATTAAAATCAGTGCTAGTGCTTGACACACACCTCAAATTCAAACGTACAGGTTTTGCTTTTGATCTTAAATTCGATGAATATTTGAAGCTCGAATTTGAATTTGACAGCCGAGAAGACGGACGCCGCCTGAATTACTAATATATTGGTGACATTCATTCTTAGGTTAATAAACACAACGCCAGCCTTGGCAAGATAGATCTGGAAAACTGGACATGAGGTGGAATTATACCCTTTGCCAATACACATGTCCATCGCAGGGCATCGAGCACACACATGGGGAAAATGTTTGCCTGCTGGATTTGTGGGAAGAAGTTGGAAAGACAGTGGGGAAAAAAAATCCACACAGACATATAGTTCAAATTGAAGACACTGAAGCTGTGAGGGGGCAACACTACAGTGCCTGCCGCATTAAAGCGCTATCCTTATGTTTATATTTATGTATCATTCAATGAAATGTATTGAAATGCATAACACAAATTGCGCCCTATAACCCATTGTTATTATGTAGAACACGCAATAAACACACTACACAGGCTGATTATTATCATGCTCATTCCCTAACCTGAGCCATTATTCAAAGCATGACTGTGTCTACAAAACAGAACTAAAACGTTTGCTTTGGAACGTCCAAATTACGTGCTCCTTTAAAAGCAAAGCCAAACGCTATGGCAGGACTCTCCCTACACTGTCAGCAACTGCCACAAATAACACGGTGCACAATAAAGCTGATCAGCCGGAGGGCCCACCGACAGGTTTCAGTGCTGCTGACGGTGATCTATAAAACACCGCAACACTGCATGTCACCGGGGTGTGTGAAAGGGAAGATGTACAGCTCCTCTCGGGATGGCGATTAATCACGGCGTGCAACAAGAGCCAAGGAAGGTTTTATTAGTGAAGCCGGATGGAGCACCATGATGGTGCTAATTGCAGACCAGAGCTGAGTGGCCACGACACCCGAAAATCTGGAAAGGGAGGGCAGAAGGAAAGCGTGCAAGAACACACACAGAGAAAGGGGTGCCGGAGGAAGAGAAGGAGCATGAAATACCAAGGTGAAACCATGACTAAACCCTCTAACAAGATTGAGCATAGTTGATCCATCCTCCCAGAGAGCTATTTTCTTCTCATTTTTTCTCTTCAATGCTTTTTTTTTCTTGTACCATGGATCAAATTTGTTTTGCTCTTTTTTTTTAACAGTAACACCTATATAGAGATGAAGTAAAAATATACGACAATATCCCAGTGTTCAATTAACTCATCATTTTAACACATATAACAATTTAAATACATAAAGCAAGGCACCAATCGCCTCTCACAAACTTTATACCATATTATGATTACAATGAATGACCAGGGTGACAGTCATTGCATTAGCTAAACCATGTTTATAATTGAACATAACCAGAAGATGGGGTTTAGCTGTGTACCTAAAATGAAAATTGGTTAGTTAATGGAGGTTAGTTAATGGGGATCAGTTCATGGGGCATGGCCAGACAGATAGATCATTCACTCCTCCTGTACCATACAATGCTTCCATCATTGGAGCCTTGCACTCCACAGTGAACACTATGAACATCCTTCCATCAGCACCACCTTCACCTTCACCACCGTCTCATCCACTGTGCTCATTCTTCCACACAGTTCTAACGCAGCTGAATTAATCATTTGTTCCTTTGCACCTGCTGTGTGGTATTAGACCTCCATTTAGTGGTTTTCTGAATCGAAACTGCTCTTCTGATAAACTGCACTCACTTTTTTTTCTGTGCAAGACAGACAATAATGTGGTTTATTCAATTGCTTTAGACCGCATAAATATGCGTGTTTGCAAAAGAATGCACATAACGGTGCAAATATACACGCGTGTTTGTGTTTTGCCTATTTCATTAGAAACGATGCATTGAAAATGTAATAAATCGGTAACTTTGCTTACCTTTCGTCGGGCTGTCAATCAAGCAGAGGAAATAACCGTCTCATTTGCTCTCCATTGACGGGATTAAAACCTCCAACGTCCAAGGCGGACCTTTCGCTTTGCACTAAAACGTTCCCATGAAAAAGCATCACCTACATGATAAATGTTGGGTACGTACGTCTTAATTACTTTTTTCCCCTACTGGGATTTCACTATAAAGATGAAACGAATAAAAAAAAACAAGCCCTAAACGTGTCTAAAAATAGACCTCCAGCACTCCGCCAAACTCCCGCATCTGAGCCTTGGCAAAGTTGCTTGGATTGCGCGCGCTGGCTCCCAAACTTCCGCTGGCCAATTACGCAGAGCTGTTTTCAGTCTCAATTACGCAGCGGGCATCAAGTGTAGAGAGAGAGGGAGAGAGAGAGAGAGAGAAAAGCATCCCTCCATCCATTTTGGTCCTTTCATCCGGTTCAGTTTACGGAAGCGATGCGCCGGGGAAGCCGGAGTTCCGTCCGGAACAAGACGAGGGGGGGATGCGGCTCGACTTCTCGCCTCTGAAGCGGTGTGCGCGGTTGAGTCGCGCGCGAGAAGCTTCGGGGAGGAATGAACGCGGCGCTTCAGGTCTTTTGCGTGCGGCGTCATGGCGCCATCCTGTGGCTCATCCTCACAGCGTCGTGTCTGGGATGTTTGAGACAAGGAATCGTGGACTGAACTTAAAAATGGCCGACGTTCTTTTTAATATACACTTAACACTTTCCTCTTCACAGTGTATCTACATAAGGCTTTACTACGATGTAATTTGTTGCTTTAGTGATAGTGAGTAGTGTAACTCTAAGTTACTGACTGGAGAATGAAGTGTGTAAACATTCAATTTGTACATTTCTTTGATTCTTGCTACACTACTCAGTAGCTTTAAAGCCCCATTGTTGCAATTACTCTATTAAGGCAGAGTAAAGTGGCCTGTCCCGGGCAAGTGCTATGCTTCACCAAGCACCCTTGCCTCAGGCAGAGGCTCAATAGATAAGGTTCTCGGTTACTGATCAGACAGTCATGGGTTCAAGCCCCAAGCAATGCCAATCTGCCACTGCTGGGCTCTTGAGCAAGATCCTTAATGCCCTCTGCTTCAGAGCTGCTGTACCATGACTGACCCTGTGATCTGAGTTTTCTAACAAGCATCCATATGTGAAGAAAAGGAATTTACTGTGCTGTAATTTATACGTGACAAAGGCTGCTTCTGCATCCCACACAATATTCTGTGTATTTAATCTATTAGGTAATGTGTGTATTTGCACTTCAAAAAGTTTAGTCTACATAATGTTGTGTGACAGAGCTGGAAAAATGACTGTATATTAGCTATATAGTGGAATGGCAGTAAGGACTCATTGACTTGACTTAATGACTTAAACAGCACCACCCAGCTTCACATTGTTGAGAAAATGCTCTGTTCTTTCCTCCCTCTCACATGAAAGTTGCTGTGGATAAACAAATCAGCCAAATAAATTAAATACAAATGGTCATTGACCTGCCTGCTGATTGCAACCTTCTGCTCGATAGTGTAGAGAAGAACGCCCAGAGTATGCTACAGCAGGACGTTTTAGTTACTCCCATGCAGGACTTGATCAGCGATCAGTTCACTTGATCGCTGATCACTGTTCAGTTGGAACATGTATGACAGCTGTCAGTATTCATCAAATTGATTTTCAGAAAACTGCTTTATCCCTGTCGTGGATACTGAGAATGAAGCAGACACACCCTGCAGCACACTAATTCATACCTTGTGGCAAATGAGAATAGACAGTGGCTTGTCTTTGTCATGTGGAAGAAAAGCAAGAGCCTCGAGGAAATCCACACAGACACAGAGCACACTCTCCATAGACAGCAACCCAAACTCAAGATTGAACCTGGATCTTGGACCTGTGAGGCTGCAACTCTGCTTGCTGCACCTTTGTGCTGCTGTACTTAAAAGTTGTGTTTGAAGCAGGAGAAGCAGGATACTCCTGGTCATTGGAGAGTCAAATGAGCAGAGAATCATGAATTTGAAACATTTGGTACATCCAATATGTTACTGTGGGGTTCTTTGAGCTATGTCATGAATGTCATCTGACAGTTTAGTTTGTAAGTCACTTCAGATAAAAGATCCCCCCCTTTATGTGAACTATAGATGCATAAATGACTTTAATGTGTATTAAATTATTATAAAGCTTTTCTCCTTAAAGCAGTATATCCGAATGTCTGTTTATGTTGGAGCTTCTATCAAATCATATTTCAGCTGTCACATTACGCGTTGCCAGCAGCAAAGAAATCTGCCTGTGAGGCTTTCAGAATGAACATTGCAGACGCATGCAGTGTAATGTACATGTTGCTTGAGGCTGTTGCTTTGACCAGTCAGATTGCGAGCTGGTACTGAGGTAATCTAGCAATTGTGCAATAACGGCGGCATTTTTACGTCTTTTGATCCGATTGTCAGAGAGCGTGCTAGTCAGGGTTTGTAAACCGTATATGTAGCACACTGCACAAGCTTAAATATATTCATGTGGATTTTATAGCTGGTTTTCATTCCACAATTGCTGACAGAGGAGAAGAAATTGATTTGGTCACAGATATAATTACAAGGCAATTTTCAAGATGGACAAGATGAAAAGTCAGCCAAAATACTTTAAAACGGGAAACTGTAATACACAGAATACAGTGCAATTCATGGAAAACCTGGTGTCATTTTAAGAGGTTAATAATGATGTTTCTGCTAGAGATAATGTATATAGCACAACTGTGGATGCAGTAAAAGAAGACTTGTTGAATTGTGTTAATTGGGTTTCTTGCTTTAGTAATGCCATTCATTCTCACTGCATGAGATTCCTGTCTGCGATACAGAGCTCTGTTATACAGCGTTTCTGTATAATATTGATTTCTTTTTTATAGCCGTGGCATCATTTGATTAATCCAGGTAGGACACCACTGTTGTGGGAATTGGTAACTAAGAAAGGAAACTTGGAGCACTCCTGAGGTGTTTGGTCTCAGAGGGGAATCTGAGATCCGACAAAGGCATAAGTGTGAAATATATATATATATTTACAGTGTAATTTACAGGAAATAAGGGTTTTAGCATTCAGGTGTTTTATAGGTTGGGGATCATTTTTAGAGATCAGATTCCCACAGCCATTGTTGTTAGAATTGACACCCATGTCAAATGTTTATCCTATTTTTGTACTTTATTTTCCAAAATGCCTTTAGAAGTAACACCAATAGTAAGTAAGCACAGATTGTACAGTCAAAGCACACATTAATAAAAGGACAAAAAGAAAGAAGGCAACCCAAGAGTCAGTTTGATGTTCTGTGAAATCTTTCGTTAGGAAATCTTGGGTCCTGGCATTCTTGTAGCTGTTAACATGTACCACCTACCTAAACATTGCTGCAGACCAATTACACCTTTTCATTGCAATGGTATTCCCTAATTGCAGTGACCTGTTTCGCAAAAAAAACTTTCTCTGGCAAACTGCAAACATTGTTCACAAATGGTTTAATGAACCTGACAAAGAGTTGAAGGTGTTGACTTGGCCTCAAAATACCCCAGATTTTAATCCAATGAAACATCTGTGGGTTGTACTGGACAAAATATCTGGCTTTTCTTGGCACCAGATATCACAGCGCAAGTTCAGAGTTCAGATCATGCCTCATCATAGCAGTGCCTATATATATATATATATATATATATATATATATATATATATATATATATATATATATATATATATATATATGAGAATATCAATGATTTATTGGTATGAGCTACATGTTTTTAGAACCTGAGCAATGCATTTGCCATTATCATTAAAGAATAATGCCCTGTCATTTATACCGCCGCATCTCAGCGGCAACATGAATGCAGAAAGTGCTGTTATTTTCCTTGTTGCCTGTCTCTCTTCACCTAGGCACAGGCCATTAACTTGCACTGTAAAAGCGTTTCCATTCTTGTAATATCATTAGACCATCTCTTAGCCTCTGCCTTTTCGCCTCCATAAGGCAAAGGGGAACAATCAATAGTGCCTGAGATTGCCTGAGCTCACTGAAGGTACACAAAAATGGTCGCCTTTAATGACCAGAGGAAATTAATACATCATAAATTATTACATCCTTCCTGTGCCATTTTATTCTTTCTATTTGTCTTTTTGTTTGTTTGTTTAAAAGAAAATTAATATAATTAACAAAAAAGTTTAGGTTTATTTAGTATACAGTTCTTTTGCAATGTAATTTCATTTGTTCTTCAAAATAGTGGCACTGGCAAATTCTTTATATCCCTTATCCTTATAAAGGTCTATTACAATGATCTTTTACCTAATATAAACTCTTTCTGGGTTTGTAAAACAGTACAGGAAGATGAATTAGAGAAGAACGTTCACTGTCCTGATTTCTCAATGATGAATAACTGTCTGTGTGGTTACATTATGTAACGATTCCTCTAAAGCTGCTTCTCCTCCACTTGTCGTACTGCTCTGTGGCAAAAAAAACAAAAAAAACAAAATGGCCTTGAGCAAACACACAATTCTTAGAAGGCATAGCAATCCTAGACAGGTCAGATAGAGCTCGAGTGATTGTGGAACAATTTTCAATAAGCTTTCAGTGATTTTCGAGGATGCATCAGTTTCAGGGTCAGGTGGTTAATCGCTCAACTCCATTGCAGCTAGGCAGAAGATTAAGGCAGGATGGAGAGGCATAGATGGTTTCTTATAGAGGTCTATAGCAACAATGTCAGGGGAAATGTCAGGGCTGAATAAATGAATGTAGATGACGTATAGTAGGCAGGCTGGGTAACACCACAGCAACAGTGTGAGGATGTACCTTATACTAAATCATCCACAGTAACACACATTTTCTATAATTACCTGAGGAATGGTATAACATAATGTAAAGGCCATAACTCCCCCAGGCTTTTGTGTCAGTTCATGTTAAAATTACCTCTTAATTTGGAACATTATTCAAAATGTAACATTGCATGGTATATTACATTAAAATATCATGCCCTTGATGACAATGTTGATGATGATGATGATGATGATGATAATAAAAATAAATTTATAATAATCATTATTATTATTATTATTGTTGCTGTTGTTATTATTACTATTAGTAATACTAATACTATTTCTGAATGGTTGTTAATGTTATTACACTATATATAGGAAAATAACAACTAATATACTACTATCCTTATATATATATATATATATATATATATATATATATATATATATATATATATATATATATATATATATATATATACTGAATATTTTGTTGGAATTTACCAAAAATCAAACATATCTCAAGCCCAATAATGCAAGTCATAAAATGTATAAATTAAGTCAACATTTATTTTTAAAATTATTAGCATCTTTAAAGATCTTTCACAGTACTGTACATGTTTATGTAATATTTTCATAATGTTCTCATAATTGAACTCTATTCACTTAAGCCTAAGTAAAGTGCTTGTTCTAATGAAATGGTTATAATGTGCACTCCTTTTTATTAATTACAGTCTGTGCTGGAGTGTTTGCTAAGCTTGCTAACATTTTTTTACATTGTATTACTGAAATTATTATTATTACAGTGATATAACACTTAATAACAAGGGTTATTGTTTCCAAGTAGCTGACAAGGAGAGAAATAGAGAGAGAAGGGGAGAGAGAGAGAGAGAGAGAGAGAGAGAGAGAGAGAGAGAGAGAGAGAGAGAGAGAGAGAGAGCTACCATAAAGAGAGGTATGTGGGTCAGAGAGCCTTAGCTCGAGAGCATTTTACTTTCACTTGTTGAGCACTGCCTCCCCCTTCTGGTAAAGAATATATACATTGTACAGTATATACAGTATCCCACATAAGTGAGTACACCCCTCACATTGCAGCAACCATTTTAGTATATCTTTTCAAGGGGCAATACTATATAAATGAAACTTTGATATATTTTAGAGTAGTTAATGTGCAGCGTGTAAAGCAGTATAGATTTACTGTCCTCTGAAAATAACTTAACATACAGCCATTATTGTCTACATAAATGGCAACAAAAGTGAGTAAACTCTAAGTGATAACAGCTGTACATCATGTAACAATGCAAAGCCGGATGTCTTATTCATCATGTTCATGTTTTGTCCGCTTGACAGGACCACACAAATTTGTATATCTTGTTTTAGATCATTTAAAATGTGGTGCTTTGATTACAATTCTCTCATACTGACCACTGGATGTACAACATGGCACCTCAAGGCAAAGAACTCTCAAAGAATTAGAATTATTGCTTTTCACAACGATGGTCTAGGCGATAAGAAAATCGCATGAGTGCTGCCAGCATTGCTTTAGAGGTTGGTGAAGCAGAAGGTCCGCTTTTCAGTGCTGAGACCATACGCCGCACACTGCAACAAGTCGGTTTGCATAGCCATCGTCCCAGAAGGAAGCATCTTCTGGAGCTGGTTAACAAGTAAGCACGCAAACAGTTTGCTGAAGACAATCTGTTTAAGAGCATGAATTACTGAAACCATGTCCTGTACTCAGATGAGACTAAGATAAAGTTGTTTGGCTCAGATGGTGTCCAGCATGTGTGGCGACGTCCTGGTGAGCAGTACCAAAAAAACTGTGTCTTTCCTACAGTGAAGCATGGTGGTGGTACCATCATGGTCGGGGCTGCACAAGTGCTGCTGGTACTGGGAAACTGTGGTTTATTGAGGGAAACCTGGATACCAACAGGTACTATGATATTCTGAACCAGAAACAGAGACAAATGGCAGTTTTCCAACATCATAAAGACCCCAAACACTCCGCCAAGATGACAACTGCCTTGCTGAGGAAGCTGAACGTGAAGGTGATGGAGAGGCCAAGTATGTCTCCAGACCTGAACCCTATTAAACACCTGTGGGGCATCCTCAATGCGCCCATGTATCTAACATCCAGCAGCTCCATGATGTCATTATGGAGGAGTGGAAGAGGATCTTGAGTTCCATACTCAGGAGGATTGAAGCAGTGTTAGATAACAATGGTGCTCACACAAAATACTGACTTTTTGGACACAGTTTTGACATGTTCACTTAGGGTGTACTAGTTTTTTTTTGCCAGTTATTTAGACAATAATGGCTGTATGTTGAGTTATTTTCAGAGGACAGTTAATCTATTTGACCTTGACACTCACAACCTTGATAGTTCATGACTTTTCATTTGGAACCAGACTAAGAGTAAATCATGTAAAATCTGTTCACGAGAATCTGCAAGTGGCTCGAACGTTCGGATTTACATTTCATTTTAGTTTGTACTAATAAATTACATAAAAATGTTTAAAAAACAATTTTTTTTATTGTATTATTAATTTGAAGTAGTAAATAAAACATTTATGACAAGTAATTCACAATTTTAGTTTACAGTACAGTACATGTACAATTCCCCTTGAAAAAGGAATCATCAAAAGGAGAGAGACAAAACCTTGCAATTTTTTTGTTACTCATCAGGGGTCATAGAACGTAATCCCTGCAAGTATCAAGGTTGTACTGTAATGCTGTACAAACTGCACATTGACTACTCTAAAATATATCCAAGTTTCATTTCTATAGTTTTGTCCCTTGAAATGTGAGGGGTGTACTTACTTTTGTGAAAAACTGTATATATATACAAAAGAATGGTTACATTTTTATTACTAGATACTTCATGTGTAATAAATGTTAAAATCATATATAATAATCTATATACACTGACCAACCATTATAGAAGTTTCTGTGAAATCTGACAACCCAATAAATGACTAAAATATATGTTATTGTCACTTCACTGATTCCAAATACAAAGCCATAATAAAGTTTCATTAGGTGTAAAGTGCAAAGAAGTGAAAAACAGCACATTTCATTAGGTGTAAAGTGCAAATAGACAATAGGTCAGTAAAGTGCAAGTGATGTGTGCAAATAGCATGGTATCAGCAGAGCAAATAGAATATACGCATGGTGAAAAAAAACAGACAGTGCAAATAGCATGATGCAATCACTGAATACACAGTCAGTATATTTTATGGGATGAAAACATTAAGTGCATACATTTATTTACATTTATTTTAACAGGTTCAGTTGGTATCCCCTTGAGATCTGTTACCCATCACACATATATAATTTTCCATATCTAAATGACTGACTCTCTGTAATGTCTGTCATGTAGGCAGTTTCACTTCCTTTTCTCTCTGTGTAAATAAAACATCTTCTCACTTGTTGTCCTTTAGCAGCACAAAATAACAATGTATTATGTACAAATTGTATTCTTAATGCTTTAGCTATTTGTAATATTTTTCACTAACCCTTTTTTATCAACCAATAATGTCACTTTATTGTAATATATGGTGTACAAACAGTGAGTTGCAACATTAATATTTACAAGATCAGCATATCTAATAAAATGTCAGTGTTTTAATTAGAATCTAGTTTATATACTTACAGTTGTTTGGATACCCCTGGCCAAATGATATGCTTTGTTGATTTTTGAAGTAAATACTTCTTGCTTTAAAGCACTACTGTTCTGTTTTATATATATATATATATATATATATATATATATATATATATATATATATATATATATATATATATATATATATACTTTTGCCAATGATAATTGACAGTTACTTTATAACTGATAAGAACACCAAAAAAGAGTCCCTACCAAACCATAAAAATTATCATACTAACCACATGTTGCAAACTTGGAAACATGCCCTTTGGCAGAAAGAACATCTTGCAAATGTTTTTGTAATGGGGCCTCTTTCTTTTTTTACTTCTTGTTTCAGGAAATCTTGTTTTAGTTTCATGCAGTCCAAAACAGTTGTTTGCAAAATGCCTCTAGCTTATATATACTATTGATTTGCCTACATCAGGAAGCTACTTTTGTGATGCGGCATTTAAGGTTCGCTTCTGATGACTCTTCCATGAAGATCGTGTTTTTTGGTCAGTTCAAGCTTCCTGTGACTTTTAGTGTTTTCCAGATCTTGCTTTCACTTTCAGTGTTCCCCTTACCTGCTGTTTTTAAATAAATTTTCAGACAGTGGACCAGGAAGTACTTTGATATTATTTCTTTAGCCATGATGGCATCACTTAGCTTCATTTTCAAATTTTCAGTTAGTCAGTTAAATGTTAGCACAAAGTTTGAAAGTGAGAGAATTTAATACACACTGGAATTGTTATTCCTGATGACCATTAATTGTCCAAATTAGCCACTTAAACCCCTAATAAGTTCATTTCTAAATTTTTACAACAATATTTTGCATACAACTGTATATTCTTTTACTTTTTATGCATAAAGGTCAGCTCAGAAATCACAAATCAGTTCCATTTGTTTAACTGTTGATTGAACGAATTTAATGCATATATTATACGTTTTTAAGCAACAATTAAACACCTTCCAAATAACTAGGTCTGAAGTAACAATGAACAGTGACATTGGTACATCAGGTCTTGAATGTGATGGTAATTGGTTAGAAAATGGTATATCTTCACCAGAAATTTCAAAAGTACTTTGGAGATAAAATCTCTATTCACTAACAAAATCAAATGAACCCAAAAAAAATGGCTTGTGTTCCTTCTGTTCTTTTGCCATTAATGCTAGAATAGTTTCTCTTTCATTCTCTTTCTCCTTAAACTACTGTATTGGAGTTGATAACCCTCTGTTGAAAGTCAATGTGACCTTTAAATAATTTTTTTATAAAAGCCTTCAGTTGGAACAATGGATAATGCAAATTTCCAATTGCTAGCTCTCTTACATGTTGCAAATATGTGTGGCCTTTGTTTCCTGAGTATGTTCATTTCAGTATTCTAATCTAACAAAATGGCAATTCAGCATATTCACATTACATTCCTATGATTACAAAAAGCAATAACGTGTATAGCTGACACTGCAGTGGAATTGATGGTTTGAATTTTAAGATTAAAGGAAGACTTTCCAGCAAGCTTATACAATAATGTGATGAGGTAGGAATTTACTGCCCTACATTTTTGCATGTGGCACAATGCAGTCAGACTCATTCCATTCAATCAAACACAAAATGATTACTAATTGTATTCAAATATAATTCAATACCACTGGCCTTTTGCTAGCATAATGAATTCCAGTTTAACAGAACAATTGTCAGATAAAAATATGCAGCAGTGGAAAATGGCACCACTAGCTTTATCCTCTGAGGTGATGAGACAAAAAAGAAGTCTTTAGAAATGGAGTTCAGTGTGGCTGCAGGGTTTCATTCCTACCCAGCAGGAGCCACACCTATTTCTACTTGTTTATTCGGTGCATCTTTGTTCAAAAACATCTACAAGGTGTCGATCCTGCTTGGCTGGAATGAACACTAACAGCCACACCAGCCCTTTGTGGATAAGACATTAGAAACAATTGATGTAAACTAAGATACCAGTTTATTGGATATACCTTGTATCTTGTGGTTACATCTAATCAGATACACCAACAAGTATGTTTTCTAGACACTCTCATTCTTCCCAGTGGAAAGCAGTTACAGGACCACCACTGACTATTCAGGCGGCCATTCAACCACTCAGCATAGCAGTGACACTTTCAGTAGCATGATAATGAGTTATATAATATAATAGAATAGCCGTTATTTTTCACATATACATTAGAGCACAGTGAAATTTGTTCTTCGCATATCCCAGCTTGCTCGGAAACTGGGGTCAGAGCACAGGGTCGGCTATGATACAGCGCCCCTGGAGCACAGAGGGTTAAGGGCCTTGCTCAAGGGCCCAAGGGTGGCAGCTTGGCTATACCGGGGCTTAAACCCCCAACCTTACGATCAGTAACCCAGTAACCCAGCACCTTAACCACTGAGCTACCACTGTGTGGTGCATCATGTGTATCATATGTTCCAGTGTCACTGGGGTATTAAAGTTATGTTTAGGACCTGCCAAATAAAACATAACTCATAAATCATAACTGAGTTGACACCTTGTTGGGTAACAGTTTATTAACTAATGCATTCAGCTCAGAGTATAATTATATACGATTTATCCTTTTAGCACTTTGCTGTTATTGCTGTTACATCTGTTGCTATGCACAATGTTGCTGAACAATGTGTATTTTTCGTAATGAAAAGGATTACATAGGACTGACATCACTGAACAAATTTTGTTCTGCACAGCAACTAAATTTGCGCTGGCAATGACAGTGTGTGCTGATATGAGGGTTTCATAGAGCTGAATGTAGGTCTAATACACTTTGAACTCTGTGTATTAATATTATTTTTATAATGATCCAATCACCAAATGTTAGTATGCACTCAATTTATATTTTACATCTTCTTCTGTCTATGGCAGCATAGAACCGTCTGAAAAATATGTCTGTTTCATTAGGAAGGGTCTAAGGAACATTTGAACAAGTGACAGCAAGAAACCAGAAGTGAGGCAGGTATCTTATCAACGACTTTCCACACTGTCATCATCGTTACACCATTCTGCCCATTTTGTTTATCCAAACCTTTCTTCCTACAATCAGACAATTCTGCCACTGCCAATAGTCAACACATGTCACTCTTGAATTGCTTAGGCAATCATTATTAATTATTATCATTACACATACCGTGCTTAGAATATTTGTTATATATAAACACTCACTCACTCACTCACTCACTCACTCACTCACTCACTCACACACACACACACACACACACACACCTACACACACACACACACATACAATACCTGTCAAAAGTTCATTTAATCAGATATAGAGTACAAATCCCAGTCAAATGTTTGGATTTATTTTTAAAAATTGTACATTAATAACTACTATGAAAGAACATGTATGGAATTATGTAGTAAACAAAAAACA